>NC_056720.1:1860368-2135368 GCF_018831695.1 Puntigrus tetrazona
TGTCGCTCCTGTTGTTTCTGTTTCTCCCATTCCTCTCGTTCTTTTCTTCAGCTTTTCTTGTATCTTTCTCTTTGTTCCTCTCTCTCTTTAATGTCTTTTTATACTTTTCTTCTCTTTTTCAGTCTATCTTCCTCCATCTTCATCCTCATCCTCTTTTTTCTTCTTCATGTTTGTTCATCAGTTCATCTCTTTCTCTGTTTAGTTTCTCCATTTTCTCCATCAGTATGTTCTTTTTGTTGTTCTTGTATTTCTCTCCATCTCTCTGAACATCTTACATGAGTAGTAACTCCCTTCTCTCTCTTCACCATGTTGTCTATCTTCTGCAGGAGATCAGTCACCTGAGTTTGGTCTTTAGTCTCGTTATTGAACACATGGTATCTGTTTCCCACACACTTCAATCAACTGATTCAAAGCTGATCCAGGTTCTCCCCAGAAACTGATCAATGGTTTTCTTCTTCAGAAAGTCTCCTCTGGTGAAGAGCACCATGGTGTACTTTTTACAGAGTGTTCTCCAAACGTCTCCTGAATGATCTTCACCGCTGTTTTCTTCTTGCTTGAGTGAACCGCTGTCCTAAATTGAGCACAATGATGAACGTGGGAGTCCGGGCAGGATCATGGGGATGTTTTCTTGGCTGATTTTCTCTCTTGATTTCTTCTTCATTGCTGAGTTTAGTATCAAACAAGTCCTGGAGTAAGTCAATCACAGTAATGTTTCTGCTGTTGATTTCAGCTGTCTCTCTATGACACACTGTAGTAACAGACTCTTGAGATGTTTCAGCTGCAAACTTGACTGCTCCTAAGATGGTGTTTCCAGTTGAACTCTTTTCCAGATCCAGTTTTCCCAGAAGCACAATCCTCAGTTCATCTTCTGTCTCTTGAATCTGAAGATGGAGCAAATAAAAAAATATATATATAATGAATTGTAAAAGTTTTAAATTGCAGATAATGTTACCGTTTTGTGTAAAATCTGTGTAGACTTTTATAATCATGAAAGATTTCCTAATCATTACCTGGTGATTGAAACCACGTCTCTAATGAATGGATTCTCCTCTTCATTTCCATCAAATTTCAGCAGTTTTTCCATCTGTGCTCCATCAGTGTCTCTGTGAGAAACAAACAGCGCTGTTTTCCTCAACCATCTGCTGCAGTTTCTCCATCAACACAGACATTTGTGTGTTCAGGTCAATGAAATGATGTTGACCTCTCTAAACTCTGAATGGCAGACTGTGTTTCTTCATTTAGTTCTGCTGCCTGATGATCTGAGTTCCGCTTTATGAGGATCATGATATGTTTGTTGATTCTTGAGCTGAAGATCCTGGATCTCCTCTATTTCTGCTCTGTCTTCATCAGTCAGTGGAGCATCAGGAACGGCGAAGATGAAAACATGAACTCCAGGATGACAGAGAGACACACAGCGGAGAGTCTGACGCATCACTTCCTCTTCTGAGAGCTGAGTGTTGAACAGAGCTGGAAGCTCCACCAGACTGATCTGACATCCATCAAGCTCCACGTCTCTCCTCACACACTCTGAATCTGATCTTCTCGCTCCTGATTTAGGATCAGCTCTCTGAGATGAAGGATTTTAACTTCTGTTACTCCCACACACAACCAGATTCAGCTTCACGCACTCTGGAATAATGGAAAAGCAATGAACCTAGTTGACAAAAATTTTATTGATGTTGTATTCCCTAGCATGATGGAATTATGTAATCATTACTGCACTGTAATTTACTGGTTCCTCTTTAGGAACTTTGAGCTATATTAAAGCACTCATGGGAAGGCCCCTGCGTGACCGTACTCTGAATCTACTGTACTGTGTAATCTGTCTGTAATCTGTTTTTTTTTCTGGATGCCCTGCTTGCACCCTTCGGTCTGTACATCGACCCTGTGAATATGGTTTTCAACTGACATCAGAAGGTGTGTATGCAGGCATCTGCACTCCAGATACACCATCCGCTCGCAAGCTCAGTGCTGCCCTCAGACCTCATACTGTAAAAGAGTTGCTTCTCACCAACCTCTGCAGCGGGTTTGGGGGTCAAAGCAGCGCTCTAGGTCTGAGTTCTAAACAACCTGCCAAAGATCTTCTCTGCAAAGAGGTCCCAGGCCAAGAAGTAGTCCTGAAGATTGTGGTTCGGGGCAGACTTTAGCAGGTGGATTATGGATATCACCACTTTTATGTGTGTTCTCTGTTCTCCTCACCAATGGAAGTCAAGACTCACTCAACCAGGAGCCCAGCAGCCTCTGTGGCACTTTTTTGCAAGTGTCTCAGTACATAACACCCAGCAATGCTACCTGTTGGTCTACACTCTTACCGCTTTTCATCCAGGTTTTACTGCCACGGGACCTTGTTAAGCTTCTCCTGGCTTTTCAATTCCCATTACCCCGATGTACAGGAGACTTGAGAGCATTGTGTGATATTTTCCACCAATTAACTTCCAGTGCAGCTTAAAGTTATTGAAGAGGATCAACTCCAGGTTATATATGTAACCATGGTTCCTTAAAGAGATCCAGAATATATGTCTCCATACCATTAGGCTGGCACCTTGATTTCCCCAATAATACTTTTAACCTTCCTAATTCCCAGTGATTTCCAGCCCTTCCGATTGGACAGATTACACAGCAGATTTAGAGCATGGTTGTGCAGAGAGCATTCCCATGATACTTTGATTAAAACCAATTCATGTTCTATTACTTAATTCTCTGCAAAGATCGCTTTATTCAGAGAAATAATTGGAATGCACCTCACCCAGTGTCTTGATCTTTCTGATGCGCAACTCTTTAGTTTCATTGTCTTTCACTCTTAATTTCCCCTCTAGTTCATGTCTGACTCTCTCTCCTCTGGGGAACTCCTCATGCCACATTCTACAGATTGGAATTAGGTTCAGTCTTCTTGGTCTCTATAGCAGTCAAACAGGTCCCAGGTGCACTTTCTGAGTTCTCTGGATCCTTTAACCCAATCACAATTGCTGCGAGCTCTCATAAAGACTCACAAACTCTCAGACACTTTGATCACGTTCCAGTAATGAAAAGCATCATAAGGTGCTCATTAGAGTTAAATATTCCTTTAATCTTTCTCTCCCATTTCTGCTCTGTCTTCATTTGGCAAGTGGATAGACAGAAGTAAGCAAGAGATGAAGACATGAACTCCAGGATCACAGAGAGTCAGACAGTAGAGAGTCTCCCGCATCATTTCCTCCTGAGAGCCGAGAGAGAGCTGGAAGTTCTATTACCTTGATCTGACGTCCATGAATGTCGTCTCTCTCGTCTGACACACTTTACTCATCTCTTTCTGAGATTTACTGGTTTGCCTCTCTAAACATCTTAGACACTGAGTTCTAAGTGTTGAATTATGTCCACACAGCACAATGTTCAGCTTGCTTTTCCAGCAGGCATCACTGAAAACAAGATTTAGAGACAGTAGACTCAAATCAGCATTGGTACATTAAACAATGACTTACCTTTACACAATTATTATTATGTATAATATAATTACATTACAACATGAATCTGCTGTGTGGTTCGTGTACAGATGTGTAACTTACAGGGTTGGACAATGAAAACTGAAACACTAGCCAATTTAGTTTTAATCACAGTAGTGAAGACTTGACAAGAAAATCCAAATAAATTTAATCAAACACATATACAGGATAAGAGATAAACTAAAACCACGGACATAGATGAGATCGGACAAACAGTACTGAAACCACAGGACTTAAATACTCAACGTAAATACTTAATAAATAAGACACAGGTGAAAGCGCTAAGACAATTAACTAAAGTAGGTCACAGAACACATGGCACCGCGACAAAACAATAACACAAAAGGAGTCCACGTGTGACAGTTTTGGAGGTTTCAAGGCTAACTTGATCAACCTGGTGGCCAATCTTCATTAATTGCACATTCCAGCAGTAAGAGCAGAGTGTGAAGTTTTAATCAGCAATCAGTAATAGCAGTTTTGCTTAAAATATTGCAATGAACACAACATTAAGAGTGACAGAGTTCAAAAGAGGACAAATTGTTGGTGCACGTCTGGTTGATGCATCTGTGACCCAGACAGCAAGTCTTTATGATGTATCAAGAGCCATGTTATCTAGGTAATGTCAGCATACCACCAAGAAGAACCAATCACATCCAACAGGAGTAAATGTGGATGCAGGATGAAGCTTTCAAACAAAAAAAACCATATAACCACAGCTGCCCAACTCACTGCAGAATTAAATGTGCATCTCAGCTCTCCACCAAATCTCCACAGGGTCAATATACATGACTGGGCTAATATAGCCAAACCTTTGGTCACTCAATAGTGCCAGCAGTGTGTCTTGGGCTGTGGATAATGTGAAATGTGTAATGTATTGTTCTCTGTGTAATGTGTAATGTATTGTTCTCTGATGAGTCCTTCTTCACTGTCTTCCCACATGCACGAGAGTTACTGATTGTGGAGAAGTCCCAAAGAAGCATACCACCAGACTGCTGCATGCCCAGAGTGAAGCATAGGGCTGGATCAGTGATAGTTTGGGCTGAATATCATGGAATTCCCTAGACCCAAAACTTGTGCTAGATAGACACGTCACTGGCAAGGACTAGCGAACCATTTTGGAGGAAATATGTGCACCCAGTGGTTCCAAACACAGTGCACTGTATCAGGATGATATTGCACCAAAACACCCAGCAAGACTGGTGATGGAGTGGTTTGATGAACATCAAGTTGAACATCTTCCATGGCCTGCACAGTCACCAGATCTAAATATTATTCAGACACTTTTGGTGTTTTGAAGGAGCGAGTCAGGAAATGTTTCCCTCCACCAGTATCACGAAAGTTCACGTGGACACTATTCTGCAAGATGAATGGCTCAAAATCCCGCTGGCCACTGTGCAAGACTTGCATCTGTCATTCCCAAGACCAAATGATGCTGTATTGGCCACACAAAAAGCCTACACCATAATAATGAATTATTGTCTAAAACCCAGGCGTTTCAGTATCATTGTCCAACCCTGTACATTCCAACATAAGCTAACATACACTTGTCGCGCATAAAACCTTAAAACATCTCACTATGTGGGAGTAAGAGAAGAGCAGGGATATGGATTTGACAATGCAAAGAGAGAACTCAATTTATTCTAGTTTCTGAGCACAGAGGCTAAAGCATGTGCAAATTGTTACACATGAAAGGTCTGTCACAAGTCACGTGTTTACGTATCCATGCGACTTTTTTAAGTGGGTATCTGGAAATCCTTGACCTTTCTCAAAGTTTTTCTAACTTTCTTAAAAAGTTCTTAAACCTAAAATAGATAAGTAAAATAGTAAACAGTAGTTCATGTTCTGTGTTAGCATTTTCGTCATTTTCTCTGTCTTTTCCCTATTTAGACTACTGCAAATTAACTATTAAAAGACATAATTCATAAGAATACACTTAGAGGTATTATTCTGAAAAACAAACAAACAAACCTCCTCCATCACTTGCTGTTTTTGTGCTCTCATTGAGATCAGGATCCTTCTCTTTGCTGTCTACTCCGTCTGAAACTCCAGACACGCTCTGATCTTCATCCACCGATGATCCATCACCTCCAGCCTCATTCATGTCACAGATGAGAAATTTCTCTGTGTTCCCTCTCGAATATCTTTTCTATTTTTTTCTGAACAACTCGGATCGCCATCCTGGGTTTATTGTATCAAACTGTAGGCGTCCTCCTCCGCACTCCTTTATTAAATCGGAAACAGCATTATTCCATATCACAGAGGCCAGTTTGGATGTGTGTGGCTCTTCATCGGTGGTCAAGCGCTATAGTGTGTTTCACGGCCTGTTTACTGAAGAGGTTCAGCACGGTTCTCACTCTGTGTCTGTCTTTCTCAGTGAAGTCCTTATACTGCAGTACGAGAACAAACACATGAGGTCCGGGAGCAGACAGAGACACGCACTCTCTCACTCGCTGTGTGATCAGATGTTGTGGGAGATCGGTCTGGAGCAGGTGAGTGTTGATGACTGTGATCGTCTGCCCTCCACTTCTCGCTGATTTTCATACCGTGCTGCTTTAAAGAGATTGAAGCTTCTCTGTTAAATGCTTCCGTTCCGCTGTAATGTTTCCCACTCGCTGTGTTTTCTGATCCGTTCTTTCCTATCAGAGCGATCCTCAGATCGCACGCTGAAAAAAAAAAGAATCACGGACAGAAACAAAGATACACAGACATTAAGTTACGTTTTATGGAGATCTAGTTTGTTTTAAAAAAGCTAATAAAAACTAATTAAATGCAGAAATAAATGCAACATTAGCCTTCATTGCATTGATTGCCTATAAGCGGATTATTCTTAAAGCTGTTTTGATATACCAGTGAGTTATTTTCCCTTTGATGTTGTTGTTAGATGAAGATTAAATGATACTGATAGATGCAGGGAAACTAGACTGCTGTCACTTTAAGAAATAAGTGTTTATGTTCACTCAAGACATCACCTGCTGTGTTCCAAGAATGCGTGTGTATTATGTTAGCTGAATCATAATACAATTAAACGCATAAACAAAGCAGTCCACACACTTCGAATAAAGTTGTGTATGCTTGTTATTTTAATTAAATGTTGTTAACAGTGAATGCCCCTTGTTTGTTTTCTATTCTCTTTTAGTTTTAACTGAAATTATACATATTCTAAGTAAGGAAAGAGCAATCAAAGGTCATGCAGCAGCAAATTTAGCTTTGTTCTCATTTACATGCATTGTAAATTTTCTATATTTTAAAAAATAGTTTTGAGTGCATTTAGCTCAAATTAAGTCGTGAAATTCAAAGTTATTTTCAAATGTGACAATACATGTATCTGAAGACATTTTATGGGTTATAAAACACGCTGCAACATAGTGGAGCTGTAATATTACATGGTTATTGATAATATTCAATTATTATTATTAGATTACACGTTCATTTGCAAGATTTTTTTAATACCACCTACAATAATTAACAGTCAAAATATGGGCCATATTTTTAATTACCTTTTTTGCAAACTTTTTTTCCCTTTTCAAATTTGAAATCACATCAGAAAAGCATTTTTCAATAAAAATCGAAGGATACTTAGGTGTAGGAGGGCTTTATTTTCCCAATAAGGTGGCATCCATTTAATAATTTGAATTCAAATGCACACTCACGTTATTATTGCATACTGTTTTGCTACAATGCTTTGTATTGAAAATTGCCACTATTTGCAATAATACAAATAGCAAGTCTTGCTTTTTATGTGTAAAAATAGAATCTATAGTTATGTGCACCAGCACCAGGACCAGCAGGTCGTTCACCAAAACAGATATACTAAGTAGGTATGGTTTATCATTAAAAAGATGATTAAGACACAAAGCAGCATTTCCTACCTTTTGATAAACAAAATGAACATCACATCTGAGCAAAGCATATTCTATTTCTCCACTGCTTTATTTCAAGTTTGTTTTTTTCTCAAGTAAACTGGATATGAACTGTATGAACTGTAAGTGGGTTATTCTACAGAAAGCACATTATTAAATTACCTTTTGACTTTATGAATCCATATAAACATACATATTTGTTCCTTTTTTGGGAATTTATTTCAAGATGTGCCATTTCTTCAGCAATATTAAAAGTTTGTATGTAGATTTCTTTTATTAGCACATTTAGTCTGAGTTACAGAAAAACAAGAAAAAGCACGAAATAAGGGAGACTGTTCTATTTATTTAATGTGACAGAAAAAAAAAACAGCAAAAACACAGTAAAATAGTGATCTCTACTGGCGTTTCCTTCCTTATGGGTGACACCAGTGAAAGTCAGCACATCAGATCTCTCTTTTTAATACATTTGAATAAAAATGCATTTTACAAAATGTACCACCCTGTGTTTTTCCGACCTTCTACCCGTGAACTTGCACTAGACTGACGTCCTCCCAGGTCCGAGTTCTGGCGTCACATAGCCCCTTGAAACAGCACTGGCAGCCGCATGAAATAAAAGGTATAAGAGCGCTGTTTTCCTCCTCCGTTTCCTCAAATAAACAAAGAAAAGCAGCTTTGGCGACTGTAAATGTTTGTAGGCGAGCATAAGCTCCTTCCGCTCCGCTAGCTAGCTAGGTTACATCTAACTAGCACGATTCCCAGAGCTCTACAAAGTCTCTCAAAAACCTGCCTGAACGTGGCATTAGCTAAAGGCTTAGCTAACTTTAATAGATCAAATTAGCGGTCAAGTGTTAACTAGCACATCACCATCTCACTTCTTTTCTCTCCAGTGCGCTTTCGGAAGTTCAGTTAAAATGAATACAGCCGAGAGGATGTTAACAAAATGGTTGACAGGCCAGTTTTACAGCGACGCCATTTCCATGACCGACCTACAGCAGTCAACATTTAAAGCGGATCAAAAGCAGTTGTCCTAAAACTAAAACAATACTCATTCTTGTTCTAGTCTAACCTTGATGAACTTTTACGATCCATTACCGTATTCTTGACACACCTCAAAAGTGTGTATAGGCATATTTTTCTTAAAAAAAACGTGCGGCGCTGTATAAGCAGGGGCGTGTCTACGCGGTGGCCAGGTATTACAATTTTTATTAATATTTATTTTAGTGTCATATTTTATTTAGCGCGTTTATGCTTTGTTGTTGATGCACATGCAATAAAACCAGCTTCCAGAAATAATCATAATAATGCAAATTTACACACAGCCTATTTTGTCCCGTCTCTGCTTTGGTTATGCGATGTCGAACATTATGCCGCTTCAAGAGCGCCTTCCGCGTAAATATTCAGATGTCATTCCCGAAACATTGCAGACTGTACCCAGACGGGGCTTTTTTGATATTGCGCAGCCGCAGTCCGATTCAAACACAACCTCCATCCCTCATTGTGAAGAAATCAGTGCTGTTAAATCAAGTAGCAAAACATTTGAACATACCGTTAAATGGTGGAATGCTAACAGCCGGCTCTAGTGCCGTTTCTTTTGCATTTTTAAACCTAGCAAAAGTGCCATCTTGAAATCACTGCACTTGCACTATAAGCTTCTCTCGCTGCTTCTGCAAAAACCGCATCCGCCTGCAGACCGATGCTCCAGCGGCAGGAAAGAACACTCACCGCAAACTCGTTTTGTTTGTTTGTTTTTTCAGTGAGCCAGTTTTTAAAAACGTGTATTGGTTTAACCGAGAGGCGGCGGAAAGTGAAGCGAAAGTGAGTTCGTGTCGATGCGTTTAGGGTCTCTGCAAGCTCCCATTGGTCAGCTGGGCTTTGCTAGCCCTGATTTGATCGACATGTCGCTACTACAATTAGAACGCAAAATAAAACGTGTTCGCAAAAATAAAAAAAAACTAAAGCTAAAATGATGCAGTGATACTAGCGGACACTAAAGGAACTCGTAGAAATGTAGCAATTTCAGAAAGAGACATTGAAATAAAACTAAAATAATAACGCAGGTCTAAATACGTTTTATATGTTTATCAAGCAATCATTTAATAAACTGAACAAAGCAGACCGTCTCCTGTTGTTGGCTGATTCTTCATCAATACTTGAATCTTTCATTCTCCAACCGATGATATCTCAGCACAAACGCCTTCAAATCCAAATTTAATAGAATAACAATAAAACACTAAGAGACCTAATCACGAATTCCTAAATGCGCGAGACAGTCATAGCCGCTTCGTCTTCGTGCACCGAACAAAGAAAACATATTTAAGAAACGAAAAGCAAATCGGTGTGATACCGTTGGCTAATATTTCACACTTCATAAATCACTGAGGAAAAGTCGATGCGTAGTCTATTATTTGAATATAACTTCATTCTTACCTGAACCTGACGCCATTTCAACACCTAAAGCATCAAATCAAAATCGAAAGAAAAACGAGTAAAGAAGAGAGACCCTCATCAGTGCCCCGCCTGAAACAACCTTTACTTAAAGAGAAACTGAGAATGAAACCTGAAATAATGTGGGCTCGGTGTGTGTTCTCCATTATTTTATATCTCTTTTAAATAAAAATTGAAATATGACATATGCAAATATTGTTTTGTTTAAAAGCGGTACGCAACCTAAATGCTCATTTTTATCATTTATTTAATTCTACTCCAGCATAAAGTAGTCTAACATTAAAGTGAAATCAGTAAAGCGTGAGTATAGCCTGACATTTAATGGTGTTTTCTGACTGAAAATAAAAACTTCACACATGAGAGGATGCAATTAAGCAGATCAGCTGTTGGTCAGTATGTGTTTGGTGCTTGAACAAAAGTGACTTTTCATCGTGAAAATACCAACATGATAATCCACTTCTTCCTAAACGATTGCAAAACTTGATGTTATGCCCCAAAAAGGTTTTCAAAATCTGGAATCTGAGTGTGCATAAATGAATAATAATTCAAATATAACCTCTGGCCACAGTGGCTGGTGAGCAAAGAGTTGAAGTTGATGTAGAAATGTCTGAAGTGGACTGTTGGTTGACACCTAGAGGAGAAGTGTCATCATCTCTGGCCTGTGGCGAGGGCTTTGATGATTGTTTTGAGCTTCTCCATGCCATGAGAGCTGCCTTATCTTCTGAGATTACTTGGATTTTTATCAGCCCACGAACCTCTGCTATCACCCATGATGACCATGATGGTGGTTTGACTGTTTCCTTGTGCTCTGTCTCTGAACATGTTCCCACCCGTGTGCTGAGAGATAGCATCGTCTGGGGCACACTGTGTGGTCTGCGTGATGAAATTAGCTTGAGGCATATGTTGTGTTGCTAAAATGAATATGAATAAAGTAAAGCGGGACCAACTCGGAGATCAGGTGCCAAGCGAGAAGAAGAAAGATGAGCGTGGGCCGAGTTTAGGAATCCATTTTGAGCAAACCAGTAGATTAAATGGACAATGAAGTGGTGTGATTATTTTCACCCAGCCTCCTCAGGTGTCAAGTTCAAGTCAATAGCTGTCACGAGTGCGAGTATAATGTGCAAAATACAGTTAAAATGGCTCCTTAATGCTTCTCCACAGACTATAGACATAAGAATATTAGAGCGCCACCTTCTGGCTGAATCACATAAAACTCAATCCAAATGAATGTCCAGGAGCTGCTACTGCATATATATAACCAGCTGTATGTATGTATATATATATATATATATATATATATATATATATATATATATATATACACAACTAATTTAACCATTTATATATAGTGTTTATCTATATGTATCAAGATATTAGTTTTTGTGAAGTTGTGAAGTGTTTTTTGTTATATTTAGTTGAAATGAATGAATTATTCCCAGTATGTCATGATTTTTATTTAATTTATTTTTTAATTGATGTTAGGTCTAATATTAAAAGTGTGATTACTGGCAATTACTCACATATGTGTGACTGTCTGATGAGAAATGCAGTAGAAATAATACCCTTCTAATTTTTAAAATCGGCTATATTTCTTACATGTATGGAGCGATCCATTTATGTTCTGTAAGAAAAAAATATTAGGCATCATATCATAAATACAGACATATACAGTACACTCACCAGCTGCTTTATTAGGTACACATGTTCTATGCTTGGTTACTTAAATAGCTAATCAGCCAATCACATGACAGTAGCTTGGGCATCTAGACATGGTGAAGACGACCTGCTGAAGTTCAAAGCAGGCATCAGAAGACCCTGCGTCCTCATATGAGCACATTGTATAGAGTCTGGATGTCATTTAGAGCTTTTCAGGGATACCAAACGATTGGATGATTGGAAATGAAAAAAATAAAAAGGCAAGAGCAACAGGAGATTTGAAGGTCATGAAATTTTTCTTCCTGTGATTGGCTGAATGTTAGTTCGCTCAAATATAAGCAACAAATCAGAGAACATGGGCAGAAATATTGTGGTGGCTCCATCAAACTCTAAAATCAAAAGCAGAAGCTAAAATTTGATTTATTAACATATTACTAGCTCACACTGTCCTGTGAATATATACAACATCTGTCTCTCTTCTGTCAACCAAGATACATATTTAGGCTTTGATTTGAACAAAAACAGTTCATCCTTGTGGCCCGGCTGTAAATTTCCCCAAGACCAAATCTCATAATCAACTATTCTAAAATAACATTTAGGTTCACGCTTCGCTTCATCAACTTTTACTCATGAATTTTTTGCAACAGCTGAATTTTTGTGATGTTCTTCAGTTTGGTTGTATCTGTACAGAAACGTGGTTTGATCGGTTGAGAGATAAACAGCTTCTGCTGGATGTTTGTGCGTGGCTGAAGTGTTTATGGCACACATGTTCATGGAGACTGCGATGTAATCCATTATCAGTGAGATTCAACGACCTCAAACTAAGACATGGAGGAAAAGTACTTCCCTCGCTGCTTGTTGTTTTACTAGTTTTACTAATTTAATATCAATCACACAAGGAGTGTTATAAGTGTAGACACATAATTGTTTCCCGACAGATGTATGTTATAAAGAGATAGTTCACCAGAAAATATGAAAAATCTGTCATTAATCGATCATGTCTTTCCATAAAACCATCGTTCATCTTCAGAACACAAATGAAGATGTTTTTGATGAACTCTGAGCTTTATGAAACATCAAGTATACTACCACGATCAAGAAAGACATCAGTAAAACAGACATCAGGGTTCAACCAAATTATACGAATATCTTCTTTTCATTTCTTTTCATTTGTAGGAGAACGAAGCTCGGTGGCGGCTTACACAAGATCATGAAAACAGCTAGCGTTAAAATTTTAACAATCGTAGGCAGTTTGGCCCAAAATATTGTTTTAATATATTAATATGGCTACTAATAAGTAATAATTAGTGATAATGTTTGTTATTAATCTATTATACAGAAAAAGCATAGCATGGCCTGTTAACTTTCAGGAGGCCTGTAACTATTGTTTAGAAAGGTCAATAACTTTATTATAAATAATTATGATTAAAAGTCATTCACAGTCATTTCTTAATTTTTTTGTCAGGAAATGTTATGCATCTGCTGAGAGAGAGAAAACCTACTTTTGCGCTGGAGAAAAAACCCTTTTTAGCCAAAATAAGTCCTGAGTAGCTGTAGCTTTATTCTCTCTAAAGTGTTCTCCTGCATAAAAAGGAAATGCTGCCCAAAACATAACGTTGGAGGAAATCTCTAATATGGACAAAGGCATACGCTATCACTGAAGTAGCTGAATAAAACACAGATATATTTATAACGCAGTGCTGATCAACATAATCTTTATCTCTGTATATATCATGTAATGCAACATGAAACCAGGAAGTTACTGCAAACACTCCACTCACGTTATGAAATCAATTTGGAGAAAAAACTTCATTAATTGTTTCTTGTTTGATTGATTTGAAATTCCTCAAAATCATCCAATCAGCTCTCAAATAAGACCCCGGGTGTTATGAGTATACACTCATCTAATCCAGCACTCAAGCAACATTTCATTCTGGGCCAAAAATCCACTTTAAAAAAGTGAGGTTAAGCAAAACCTTGATTATTTTGATGACTTCCTCCGACAGAGGAAACTGAGACGTAAGAATCCTGTCAAGAGAAGATTTAAGCAGATAAATATCACACTTCAGTCTTGAGTGGGGTTTTCAGCGAAACAGCAAAGAAAATGTTTCTCAGATTAGTTTTGTTCTGCTTGTATGCGTCTTGCCGGTGAGTTTGTGTTTTTAAAACTTTTAAACTTGAAGGCTTGGTTTCACTTCAGTTCAATTAGGACATTTTAGTCATTTTTATAAAAATGCTTAGAAAAACATCTTCAGACAAACCCAAGGTGCTGATTTTAAGATCAGTCAGTGCACGGTTATTTAGTTGAAACAGCTTAGACTTCCATTTTAGTCTGTTAACCTGGGGATAATGTGTGATCAACTCTGTGTTCTCCAGCTGCAGCCGATGATCTGGTGGTGAAGAAGGAGATTCAGTCACTCTATACACTAACATCCCTGACGTCAAGCATGGGTTTTTGCGAATTCAATGGTCTGGTAAAGCTGTAATCGCTGAAATCACTGATAGGGCCAACAACTTCACTGTGTATGATGATGTTCTTGATGGGATATTCAGAAACAGAGTAGAGCTGGACAATCAAACTGGATCTCTGACCATCACCAACACCAGACCTGAAGATGCTGGACTTTATGTATTATTCATGGAAAAAGATGATGAAATGATGTCCTGTCTGTTGAACTATTTCATTCTCACTGTGTATGGTGAGTAAAATATTTGTTTTTCAGGCAACATGTGCTTCTGATGTCTTCCGCTGCAGATCGTTTGGCGTTGTTATATAGTATAATGAAGTTATTCCTGTCTGCAACAAACATTGCTGTTTGTTTTCTGAAACAGAAGAAATATCAGCGACGGAGGGAGATTCAGTCACTCTCCACTTTAATCAGACTGAAATCAGAGACAACTTAAAGATATTTTTGAAGTCTGAAACAGAAAATGCGTTCACGTTTGTGAAGTGTGGTCTGTTTGAGAGATTCAGAGAAAGAGTGGAGCTGGACAATCACACTGGATCTCTGACCATCACCAACACCAGACCTGAAGATGCTGGACTTTATAAACTGGACTTTAAGACATCAAAAGCATTCAGAGTTTCTGTCTCACGGTTAGTAAAGATCTTTGGTTCTGTTCCTCAAATGTTCTGATTTTGTAAGCTAGTTACACTACCAGTCAAAAGTGTTTGAACAGTGAGGTTTTTTTATGTTTTAATAAAAAAACAAGTCTCTTCTGCTCATTGATCCTGCATTGATCCAAAGCAGCAAAAAACAGTAAGATTTTGAAATAATTCTACTATTTGTATTTTATAAGTGTTTTCTATGAATCTGTGTTAAAATGTAATTTATTCCTCTGATCAGATCTGATTTTTCAGCATCATTACTCCAGTCTTTAGTGTCATGAAAATCAGCTTTGAATCACAGAATACATTACATTTTAAATTATATATATTTATATTAAAAAATTACTGTTTTTACTGTACTTTGGATCAAATAAATGCAGGCTTGTTGACCAGAAGAGACTTAAACTGGTGCTTGCTTTACTACATATTACACTGTTTAATGACACACTCTCTCAACCGCTTTCAGCTCGTCTGCCGCTTCCTGTCATCAGCAGTAACTGCTCTTCATCATCATCATCTTCATCAAACTGCTCACTGTTGTGTTCGGCGGTGAACGCGAGTCACGTGACTCTCTCCTGGTACAGAGGAAACAGTTTATTGTCCAGCATCAGTGCGTCTGATCTCAGCATCGGTCTCTCTCTACCTCTGGAGGTGGAACATCAGGATAAAAACATCTACAGCTGTGTGATCAACAACCCCATCAGAAACCAGACTCAACATCTGGACGTCAGCAGACTCTGTCACATGTGTTCAGGTACAGCAGATAGAGCTGTGTTTAGTGTTTATTGAGCGGATCTCAGTCTGATGTGTTTATTCCTCAGACTCTCAACACTGTTGTGGTTTTACTGAAGCTGTGATCCGATTGGTCCTCTCCGCTCTGGTGGGCGTGGCTACAGTCCTTATTCTTGTGTATGACATCAGATGCAGAAGAGCTGAACATGAACGAACACATATTCACCCAACAGGTACTTGACAGCTGTTTTTCGTAGAACGTTTTAAAAATATAATTCATCTTCATTTATTTCTAATGGTGTTTATTTTCTAGGCGACTCGTTTCCTCCTGGAAGACTATTTGAGAACAAGCGTAACATATTGTGCTTGTCTGTCATAAAAAGGCTGAAGATGACCAAATATTGCTTAGCTCACGCTACATTATGTACTATATAACAGTGCAGAGTGTACAGTAAAATATAAGATGTGTGGAAACTATCAGCTTGACTTTAATAAAGATATTAAGCTTCTTCAGCCAGAAACTCAACCCTTAGCAGTTTGACTTAAGATGCAGGTTCTAAACACCTATAAAGCTGGTTCTAGATGTCTCCTCTGCATTTAACCCAATACAGGCTGATATTTTGATGTCAAAACGTGCACATTATTAGTTTGAAACATATATGTAACGTGAAATGTATAATGTGTGATGCTTTGAACTGTGTTGGTGTAAAAAATGATTTGTCGACACAACTAGACTTAGTCAAGTCATCATGTTACGTTCACTCAACTTATATGTGGTTGTTGAAAATTGAGCCAGTGTATTGTATCAGTTAATGAGCATTTAACATTTTTAGTTAAATCAACTTAAAAACATAGATTTTTAATGTTTTCATAAAAAATAATAAACTTGAGGTATAGTACTTTTTGGTAAGGGAAGCTATGATGTTTTATGTCAGCTGAACACCATTTATTTAACTAGAAATTGTAAATTAATGTAAAATGCTTTATTTTTATGATTTTGAAATCTAATCTTCTCACCCAGTTTAAAAAGGCTTTATTTTTATATATACTCATATAAGACAATATGATCATGACTAATTGCTGTGTATTTACTATGTATTTGCATTTATCAATAAAGTTTTATTAATCACACACACTGTTGTTCTTTCAAATGGAGTAAAATTAATGAATACATTTGATATGTATGAATATATATATATATATATATATATATATATATATATATATATATATATATATATATATATATATATATATATATATACAAAAAGCATTTTATTAATTTTAACTTGAAGCACTAAAATAACTGAGACAAGAATAAATAAACACATCAATAATAAATCAATAATAAAAGTCAACAGTGTGCTGCTGAATGGCCGCTTTAACTCGTTCGTCACACATTTATAATGATTATGAAGCCAAATCGAAACCGAAACCGAAATCTAATTAGTCTACTTCACATTCATTTTCCCGCGAGCTCTTCAGGACGCGTTTTTCTTCCGACTTATATTTCGTTATTGTCAATAATGAGGAAAATCACAAGTTCACCAATGAAATTAGTGTTTGATCTATAAAATCAGCACTGTTCTGTACTCAGTTAAGTTTTAACAAATGCTTTTATAAATAAAGTATAATATCTGAACAGTCTAAAAAATGTGAATGTGCTTCAGTGTCTTATCGTGTGTGTGTGTGTATGTTTGTGTGTGTGTGTGTGAGAGAGAGGGAGAAAACATTGTTTGATGCCCAAATAAATGAATCATCTCACAACAGAAATAATTACCTTCCAAAACGATAAAATCATCTTTATTTTTTTTACACGAGAACACATCGAGAGAAGCTGTTCCCAGCGTTTTACATCCACTGTAAAGAATAAACAAGTTAAAGTCAGTTTTATCTGGACATATTAATGTATTAATGTTTAGCTGCACTTTATATTTAACCACTAGAGGGCACAAGATTGTCTTCAAGAACTCTCAACAAAACACATCGATGCTCTTTCATCGGATCAATTAGAGAAGAAACCGCGTTTCTCGAAATTCAATTCTGGTTTAAAGAAAAAAAGAATCGCATAGTTTAACTCAATGACAGTTTTTCTGCGTGTCTGCAGGCGGGGCGCAGGGCAGCTCTCTCCAGCAGCGCTTCTTCTTTCGGTTTCGATGCCTGTGGATAAATGGCGTCAGGTATGCAGCCACGTTTTCTCTACGATTCCTTACGTTTTTATTAAACATTAGCCAACAGGAGAGGGTTGTTTACTTAATTTACTTTATTAAATGACAATATTTTCTTCGTGTAGTCTGTTAAATAATATTTCACTTAGCGTGGCGTTCAACAGCAGGAAGAAACTAAACTTGGCACGTTTTTAATGTTCCTATGTGCAGACGTGTAATGTCGACACACTGTAGATCTTCTGGCGATGAGAGCAATCATATTTTCTCAGTTATATGAACCTTCATCCATATCATCACTCAGTTCTTCCAACAAACGCTTTATAACGTGTTTATGTGGTTTTCTCTCTAACAGAAGCAGGCAGACGTAGTCCACCATTTGATCGTCCTGACAGTAAGTAAATGAAATCCCTGGCTTTGATGTATTATATACGATATATACTCAATATATTAGTGATATCAGTACGTTTGACAGAGCAGCTTCAGCGCAAGAGTAAGACTCTTCAGGTTAATTCTGCAGCTATTTATTTTTGCTTGTTTTCCAGTGAGCGACCTGAGGGTCGTGCTTCTAGGAAAGAACAGATCAGAAAACAGACGGGTGGCAAAGGCTTTACTGGATACAATAGTGTTTGACGTGAAGCTCCGTCTCAGTCACTGCAGGACAGTGAGAAAATCACAGGAGTAACGCAGGACAGAAAGATCTCGGTCGTCATCAACACTCACCTGCTCCAGACGCATCTCTCCATCAGCAGGTCACACGTCGCCACGTGAGAGAGTGCGTCGTCCGTCTGCTCCGGGCCGCAGGTGATCCTACTCGGTCCTGCAGCGGCCGCGACTTCGGCGAGGACGACAGACACCGAGCGAAAAAGCGCTGAAGCTCTTCGGTAAACGGGCCGTGAGACACACCATAGTGCTGACCACCGGATGAAGAGGCACGCGAGCAGTGGTCACTTCTAAGAAATAACGCCGCTCGTGATTTAATAACGGAGTGCGGAGGAGGGCACCTGCGCTTCGGCGGTGAGAGCCGAGTTCTTCAAAAGACCCAGGAGATTCTCCTGAGAGAACGGCGTGAAGAGTATCTCATCTGTGGCACGTTTGAGGATGAAGATCTCAAGGAGAGCACAGAATCACGAGCCGGAGGAGGTCTGTAAACGTCTTACGAATCTCTGTTTTGTCCTTTTTATAGTAAGAGGTTTGTAGAGACCGGACATGATGGACGGCATGAGGGATAACGTCCGTTTATGATCAGGATTCGTTAATCCGCTGTCATTTCCCACTGATTTTAGGAATGATTCACGGTTAGGGTTATATCCAGAAACCGTGTGTTCATGTGTACTGTTTTGTTGTATTACGGTGCATATATTCTATTGTTTTAGTAATTATTGATGTGAATCAATGTGAGACGGACCATACACACCGCGACATGCAAGACAAAGCTGTGCAAAGAGTAATTGGATAGAATAATTGTATTCATCATCTTAAAGCTAATCAATGTCTCTATTTATTCATTTAACAGACCTTTGGAGTTTAGGGACTGTGGTGATAGAAAATCCAGGAAGTAATTAAATTCTGCCAAAAAGAATAGTAGACTACTACCAAGATTTCAGAGAGTTATTAAGTTAAAAAGGCCTGTGAATAAAAGTGAAGTAATTTCCACAGTTAAACATTTTTTTTATTATAGCTGATCTATCTGAAATGCCATTTATTGATAAAATTTCTCATGTGTCGACACAATTTTGGTCCATTTCACTTAAGTGCATTAACTGCATATTAATACTTTGAATGTTGCAGAAATGTTGCGTCTATATATCTGTAGTTTGTTAAAGAAACGCTATTCCTCAATTCTGATCGTCTGATATTTCATTGTTTATCACGTCATCCGCATGACCGAATGATGCTTTACTTTCTGAAACTGAAAGCGGTTCGCTTCACTGCTGGATCCGCTTTCCCACTTTCTCATTCCTGCTTGTAGTTATTCAATCAAGACGAACGGAAAAAGGAGCCTTCAAGACGCAGTTTGACTACAGTAAAAAACAGTTCGGTGCTGATGATACCGTGCTAAAATGTGACAAGCGGATGGACGACACAAGTACGTTTTTCTCCCAACATCAAATCCAGTTAATGGTTGAATGAGTTCTCAGAGTAAAACGTACATTAAAGTGAGAAAGTTTTGGTAGCCGTTGGGTCCTATGCCAGTGTGTATATATACTGTTTTTAGACACAACTGTTTCTGACGATCTGTGTTTGACTCACAGCTTTAGATGATGACCCCAGTATTCAGAGAGTAGAGATGTCTTGTGGTCATGCGGTGACCCCAAAAACCCTGACCGGCTGGTGTCGCAGTCTGCTGGACCAGGTGGGCCACACGTTCTCTATTGAGCTAAATGTTGAACAAAATAGGCTCTGGTTGACCGTCTAACACATCTAACACAGACATGTTCATGACAATTTATGACAATTATCAATACCTTTTGAGCTGGAGCTCTGCATCTGGAAGAACCTCGGACCATTTTTTTCCAGTTTGCACGAGAATGTGCCTCTGCTTTCAACGCTTTGTTTTTATCCCGACAGGGTCAGTATAAATTTTATTGCCCAGCTTTCAAAGACGGGACAGAGAAATGTAATGTGGAGTGGCGTTTGGAGGTCAAGATGTTGCTCAGCGATTCAGAGCAGGCTCACTTCGAGGAGAAGGTGTCTCTTCTGGCAGCAGCTGAGCACTGCGACTTAAGATCAGTGAGTATTAATCACGTTTCATTACGTATGTCTCCCGGATGATGTGAGATTAATGGTGTGTGTCTCTCTAAGTGTCCGAACTGTGGGTCCTACGTGGAGCGAGAAGACCTGAGTAACCTCTGCGTGAGATGCACCATCTGTACATCTGTGAAAAACAAGACCTACCAGTTCTGCTGGCAGTGTCTGAGAGAATGGAGAGGAGCAGCTGGTCATGCTCTCGCTGCGGTCATGAAGACTGCGCGTCAACCCAGACGTCGACAAGCTAGCAAAGTGTACAGATATGAGGCTGTCTTACGTGGAGAACGTGGAGTGTCCGGCCATCCGGGCCTGTCCGACCTCCGCGGTCTTCTTCTGGAGCACAACGGCCGCTTGTAAGAACCTCATGTGTAAAGCGCTGCAAGCTGGAGTTCTGCTTTCTTTGCCTGAAGCTGAAGCGTGTTTGCAATCCCATCCACGGGCCGTATACCGTCTGCTCCGTGGCGCCGCGGCAGACCGAGATTCGGTTTGGAAGAGATAATGTGAAAGACAGGACTTGTTTTGCAAACACTGTAATTTCTTGTAATTTACTAGTAACTGTAAATGTGTGGAGCTCAAAAGCAGTCATAAGTAGCACGGTCGACGGTTTCAAGACCCATTTCTCAGAACGTTTAACACATTTCAGATGTTTGCACACTCGTTCTGATTTGCTCAGCGTTTTCCGCAAAAACTCTACACCGTCATTTTGCACAGATTTAACCATGTTCTCATGCAGAAAGCGCGTATAAGTAAATCAAGCGTCGACAAATGAACTGAAACAGCGCTTATTTATTTCTGTGTGAACGGAGAAGATAGTGCTAATAATACTGTGATGCAGTTTAGCAGAGGAAGCTGAATGAAGTGAATGAATGTATTGATTTATTTACAGTACACTACTGTAAGATCTCTTTACTGTATCCGAAACCCCTCTATTTCACTGTAACAGTCATCGACTAGCAAAAAGGATTCCTGTTTCCCTAAAGGTTTCAGTGACAGTGTTTGACTGAATCAGTGTAAGTGTCTGTGGGGGTTTGCGGCCAAACTTTGATAGATAATATGAAGATAATATGCTTTTGGTTTTACCTGGAAGTTAGAGGTTTGTGCAAGTTGTCGTATAGTTTTGTGATTGTGTTTGCAGTTTTGAGAAATTGCCAAATTGTTTGATGCGTTGTGTGTTAGCAGTCGAGACAAACTCTAAGTATGTTCCATGAAGATATTTAGTAAATTTCCTACCTTAAATATATCAAAACTTTTTGGATAAGTAATGTTCATCGCTAAGAACTTCATTTGGACAACTTGAAGAGGGATTTTCTCAGGATTAATTTTTTTGATCCTCAGATTCCACATTTTCTAATAGTTGTATCTCAGAGAAATATTATCCGATCATAACAAACCAGACATCAGTGCAGAGATGATTTTTCAGGTTTAGACAAAATGACGCTTATGACTGGTTTCATATTCCAGGTCGTCGAATATATCGAATATATATTATAATGTTAATACTTATTTTTATTTTTTGTTATTATATATATATATATATATATATATATATATATATATATATATATATATATATATTTTTTTTTTTTTAATGATTGTCAAATAGGCTATTTCAACAGCAGTTTTTTCTTAAATGGAAGAATTGATTCAGATTGGTTGTCAGTGTTTATATCGTTCATCAGCTGGGAAAAGTTTTTTTTCTTAAAATGTATAGTTGTGTCATCTTTACCGTTAGTTCTCTGCATTGTTAAATAAGAGCACTCTCTGTATTTTAATGTAAATGTTCTGTGTGCATTGTTTGTGAAGCGTTTAATTCATTCCTCCACACAGTAATACAGTTTTTCTTATGGGTACAAGAAAATACAGTTTATTTTGTATTTTGGGGGTAATTTGTATTGTTAAATGGTCTCTCTGAGGGCTAAGATGAAAAATCCTAGAACCGTCCCTGCATAACTGATAGATAGGTAGTGAAAAGAGAGAGGGAAAAGATGCATTACTTTCATAATCCTGTGAAACATTTATTTGGCTATTACGGTTAATAAAGCATCTCATATAAAGTCTCCATGTTCCCTTATGAGTCCTGAACAAAAGACGTAAATCATAGGTCTTGTAGCCATGGATCAAGTGTAATATTGCCCAAACATTTAAATATTAACGTAATCGTTAATTCTTGGTCACCTTTTATGATAGAAATAAATTATAGTCATAGCTTTCTGTCTATAGCTACAATTGCTATTTGTAAATACAGTAAAGTATTTTACTTTTTTTATGTTAAATTCATTACTATTTAGTTTGTTTGTTGTTCACACATCCCTAATATCTGATGGCGGGAGCACGACGATGCTCACAGCCATGCCCTGAAAAGGTTACATATAGAAACATTTTGTACATCATTTCCATGATTTCTAATGAAATAAGAATTTTGAATAGGATAATGAAAATGACTTTGTTTCTCCTTATTCATCAGAAGAAACCGCATCTTCCCTCTCTCATTTCTGCTCCCGTCTCAAGAAAGAACATGTTTCCTTTTCATCTCTTCTCGCCTAACCTCTGCAGATGTGCCGCTGGTTAGATCTCGAGTTATTCCTTTGATTTTTACTTCAAGGTGTAGGTGTTAAAATGGCTTTTAGGTAAGAACCAGAGGCAGGTATTTGCAGAAATGTATTTTTCTCAATGATTTATTAGGCATTTATGAAATATTACCAACAGTAGGCAAATTTGAGGCTTCCTTTAATAATCTGCCGATTCTTATCTTTGTTGAATTGTGGAAATAGGCTATTTATCAATATTTGTGTAAAGTGGATTTCAACACACTGTAGATGCTCTGAGTTCAGGAAAATCGTTTTACCAATATGTGTTGAAATTGATAATTGCAAATATTACATAGCTTTTTACTGTACAAATGTTCAAATTATGCTAATTTATAAAGATTAAACCATCTGATCTCTCTGTGTGTGTGTGTGTGTGTGTGTGTGTGTGTGTGTGTGTGTGTGTGTGTGTGTGTGTGTGTGTGTGTGTGTGTGATGTTTTTTTACAGCAGCAGAACGTAGAAATCTCGAATCTGATCGTCCTAACAGTAAGTAAATGAAATCACAAACATTTATGTATCCCTTTTATGAAACAAAATGGGTAAACTTGATATTTTATAAATGTTCTGTCAATAGCTACTTTTAATAATATGCAATTTTAAAATTAAAGTTCACATCCAAATATAAATGCTGTCACTGTATATTATGTTCTTCTACAATCATGTCTTTTCTGATAAAGATTTTAGGACAAAAACAATAACAGTACTAAACAATTACTGTTTCATATTCCTATATATTCCTGTAAATCCTGTATTCTGAGACTTCGAAACCTTATCCATTAGGTTTGTGATACAACTTTGTCCAAAGTTTAGAAAATGTTTATGATTAATGTGATTTATTAAATAATGAAGACCATGATAAGTTAAATCTTTTTTTTAAATGGCTTGGGCCTAGAATCATTTAGTTATATCTTTTATTATAATCTTATTATAAGACAGTAGAGACAGATGGGAGATGGGGATGTGAGAATAAGGGGAAGATTTGGCAACCGAAGCTTTAAAATAAAGAGTGTAGGAGTAAGAGTGTATAAGTAGTTATGATAATTTATCATGGTGTGTGCTGATAAACTTTTATAAATGAAATGTACAAAAAATGCAACCAGTTGCACAGCGGATAAAATGTAACAACTTCATGTTAAACGCACAGACAATACCAGACAATGAGCATATACATAAAACACAATACATAATGAAGAGCCAAAGTAAACAGAAGTGAAAGGAATGAAGTGAAACAAAAGAAACAGTAAGAGGAACATACCAAAACCAACATCTATGAAAATGAAACTAAGGCACCGTGAATATATTCTGTTCAACACTTTATTATTATCATCAAAGTACACTACTGGGCAAAAGTATTAGAACCCTAGTTTTTCACCAACAAACAATGGCTTACGTCTGTTATTTCTATCTTCTTTGGAAAACATTGGTTTCCAAACATTCATTTGGCCGTTAATTGTAATGATCCAGTGAGATTTCTGTGCTCCACAAAGAGATCTGATCTGATCATCAGCAGTCTCTCTGCAATGATGAAGAAAAAGAAAAAGCTGAGACAGACTAAATCCAGTAGATCAATGTCTCCAAACCTTTTTAGCACCATTTTCCAAGCGAGAAGTACCAAACCTAAAGGGTTAACACTGCAGATCACTGATTGGTTGAAACGTCAATACCAGTGTCATTAAATTTACGACATAAGACCAAACTGCTACATTTAAGCAGTCTGTAGTATCATTTGTTCTTAGGTTTTTTTTAGAAATCTTGTTTTAAAAGAAATGGCTGTACTGTGGTTATGATCCCACCCACTTTGAAGCTGTACTAAACTGCAATGGAAAAGCAAACTATGCCACAATAAAGTGTGACTTGTATCGTATCCAGCTAGACAAGTCCGGCCAAAGCTTCATGATCCGTATGATTTTTTCTTTATTTGAAGGCCTTGTGAATTTACTTTGATCTCGGAAGAGATCTTGTGCATCTTGTAGAGAACTTGAGCAGTGTGACTAATACCACTCTGACCACCACAAAAACATTTCTTCCTCCACCAAGGAGTTGGTCCACATTTAATGTACGACTGTAAATAATACTTATATGACTGAAATAAAATTCTGATATAATTATTCCTTCACAACTAAATCTCTTGATGAGTAAAATCTGTTGTGTGTAATATTATTATAGATCATGCAACATTTATAAAATAATGAAAACTTTTTAATATAACATAAACATCTGCCATTAAGAACAATATTGCATTCTTAATGGCAGATGAATCACATTAGATTATTTGTGGATGAACTTACTTTGTTGTGTATTTTCAACAGTTTCAGTAGTTCTCGTTTGACTGTACCTTGTAGCAAGTAACCTGCATCAACATAAAATAAACATAAACGTAACAAAAGCAGCCTGAACATAGTAGAGCTTAGAGGTGATGCCGCTGAAGAAGAAACCGAGAGAGCAGCTGGACCGAAAAGAGAAAGTCAAAGAAGTGAAGAGATTTGAGAAAGGCTTCCTTGTTTGAACTCTCTGTGATCCCTGCTGGCACTGTTATGGCCAAAAATGCCATTTCTGAACTTTTAGTGTTTATTGAATCCCCCATTATGACTGCAGATGCCATTTCCGGACTCTCTGTGTTCCCAAAGCCACTGTTATGAATGGCTACGGAACTTTCCGAATTCGAAAACGGAAATTCGAATTCTCCATTATGATGCCTGGTGCAGTTTCTATGCCAAAAAGGCCATTTATGAATTTTTTCACTGTCCTGTAATGGCTCAACAGCACCACCTGTTCCATCTTGATGGTCTTCTGCTGTGCCCTGACCTCCTTCCCTGCCTGCTCCACTCTGGCTCTCATGCAGTACCTAACTCCACCCTGGCCTTCAGCTCTGCCTGCCCTGGCCCCTTTCACTCTACACAATATTTTTCTCTCCATGGGCATGGCCCACCATCCCTCCCCCTGTCCTGCCTCTGCTCCACGCCCTCTTGAACTTGTGTTGCATATGTTCTGTCTTGTGTTTCAGAGCGTCTGAAATCCACTCCTTAGGTGAGAGGCTATGTTACATGTAGCTTGTGTATGTTTTAGCCCCTGTCTGCTGTGTGCCTTGTTTGTCTCCATGGTTTGTTCTCCTCATTAGTTGCCATAGACACTCAGTGGACTACACCTACTCCTTGGTAGTTTCCATAGTAACTAATTGGTTCCTTTTGTTCTCTTGTGTATAACTAGCCCTTGTGATAAGATGTTCTTGGTTTGATGTTTTTTGTCCCTGTAAGGAAACATGCTTATAAGTATTAAAGAATGTGTTTTTGAAAAAGTAAAAATGGAAAAAAGTTTTCCACGGGTATGGTTTGGTTAAAGAGATTTGTAGCTTGTAGAGTAGAACAACCCCTATGACTTTGAAAGGAACACATAAAACATGGAAACCAGTGTGTATGTGATTGTATGTTTTTGTGCTCTTTTTCAGTGAGAGATCTGAGGATTGTGCTGATAGGAAAGAATGAATCCGAAAACAGCAGAGTGGGAAACACTTTACTGGGTACAGAAGCATTCCACAGTACATCTGCATCTTATTTTCAGCAGCACTGTAAGAGAAATCAGTGGAGCTGTAGAAGGAGACACATCACAGTCATCAACACTCACCTGCTCCAGCCCAATCTCCCACAACATCTGATAATACAAAGAGTGAGAGAGTGTGTGTCTCTGTCTGCTCCGGGACCTCATGTGATAGCGCTCATACTGCAGAGCAAGGACTTCAACAAAGAGGACAGACAGAGAGTGAAAATTGTGCTAAACCTCTTCAGTAACCAGGCCATGAACCACACTATAGTGTTGACTAATGATGAAGAGACACGCGGATCAATATTCATTTCTAGGAACAAAGCCATTCATAATTTAATAAAGGAGTGTAAAGGAAGACATTTTAGGTTTGTTACAATAAACCTCGGACAACGCTCTGAGATGTTCAGAAGGATAGAGAAGATGATCAAAGAAGAACACAAAGAATATCTTATCTGCAACATGTATGAGGATACAGGTGATAGTGTTTTTTAATGGTTTCTAAAACTTTCCATCATATTGAACAATAAAATATTTCTGTTGATGTTTTAGGAAGTGTACCACAGCTGATCTGAATATTCTGTCTCTTTATAGTTTCAGTGATGCCTACTGGAAAAGCAAAGCTGAACATTGTGCTGTGTGGAAATGATTCAACACTAAAGAGTTTTGCATCTAGAATGTTTAGAGGAACAATGATTAAACCAATGAATAAACTTTTACCGCAGGCAGAGATGAGTAAAGTGTGTCAGAAGAGAGAGGGAATGATTCATGGACGTCAGGTCAGTGTACTAGAGCTTCCAGTTCTCACTCAGCTCTCGGAGGAGGAAGTGATGCGGGAGACTTACCGCTGTTTGTTTCTTTGTGATCCTGGAGTTCATCATTTTATCTTTATTATTCCTGTCACTCCACTTTCTAATGCAGACAGAGCAGAAATGGAGAAGATTAAAGGAATATTTAATTCTTATGAGCACTTCATGGTGCTTTTCATTACTGATCTCACTGTTGACCAAAGTGTGATAGATTTTGTAGAATCCACAGAATCTCTGAGGATTGTAAGTCTCTATGGGAGTTGGTACGATGTGGTGGGCTTGAAGGACCAGAGAAACTCCAGACAGATCTCAGACCTGCTTAATTGTATAGAGAGCATGAAGACTGAACCCTATTCTCTTCAGACGTACATGAGAGCTCCAGAGAAGAGAGTCAGACATGAACTAGAGGAGAAACTAAGAGTGAAAGACAATGAAATTAAAGAGTTACAGCAAAAGATCAAGACACTGGGTGAGTGCATTCATGTATTTATCTGGATCTCTGTGTAACATGCATTCTTTTTTGACTCATTAAAGACTACTCTTGCTGCTGCATTCTAGAGGTCTGATAGAACTAGGAAAAATACCTAAGAGCACTGCAATTACCAGCCTGGACAGAACAAGAGCTTGAACAAGAAGTTGTGTAGCATGTTTAGGAAGAATGGGGCCTGATTGTTTAATGTTGTATAAAGCAACTCTGAAGGGCCAGGCAGATTTAACAATGTGGTCTGAGAAATTTAATTACATCTCCAAGGTTTCTTTAAAGAAGTTATTGTTGATGCACCTAAATGGATGGTGAAATTGAAGTAATGAAGTAATGAGTTTGCTGATACCGAAAGCTGTTTTGTCTTGGCACGGTTGAGCTGAAGGTGATCCAGCAAGAAATATTTGTTAGATATGCTTAGATATGAGCAGCTATGTTCAAATCCTCAGGATAGAATGAAAGGTAGAGTTGACTATCATCAGCATAGCAGTGATTTTGAAAACCCATGTTTCTGATTGAACCTAGTAATGTCATGTAGACAGAGAAGATAAGTGGTCCTAGAATTGAGCCCTGAGGCACCCCATTAACTAGATGTTGGAGCAGTCTGTAGTTCCTTAAAAGTCCTGGCATAAGAGTGGGTTTCTTAAGTAGTCAGGTGATACAAGCCTTTTTAAATGCTAAGGGAGAGACACCAATGTGAAAAGATATATTGATGTGTGAGAGTGCAGGTACAACTGAAGGAGAAATGGCTAAAAGAGATGAGACAGAATAGGATCAAGCTGACAAGTAGTAGGATGACAGGAAAAGGTGAGTATAGAGACTTCTGTCTCAGAGATTGGAAATAAGGAAGGTGGGTGTGTGTTTGCTGGTAAGGTGTATTTGTTAGTTTGTGGTGTGGAGAATTGTGTGTCCTTAGGGTTAGGGTTATGAGGGGATTAGAGTGTTATAATTGTATTAACAAAGAATGTTACAAAGTTATCAGCTGGTAGATTTGATGAAGGTAAAAGACAAAAGAGGCAATAAAATGTAATGTGGGAGTTTGGAAAATTGTTAATTTTGTTGTGGCAGTATGTTCTTTTAGGAGTGGATATATTAGCAGAGAAGAAATAGACTAAACGATGCAATTTAGGTCAGTAGGATTTTTGGATTTGCACCACACCCTTGCTGCAGTCCAGCATTTTGGACCATGCTCATGGAGAACATCAGAGAGCCATCAGAAGACATGGAACAGAGTGGCCAGGAAGAGAGGGGGAAGACAGTGTCTAAACAAAAGATGAGAACTGTTTAAGGAGGAAGCAACGATGAAACCATATCAGATAGGTGATAGGGTAAGAGTGAGGACATGTCCTTCATTCTTTTTAAGGCAGTTCACCATGCATTTTTTTTAATCATCACCACTAACACTGCACTGAGATTGGAAATTCAGTGTGATAGACAACTGAATATAAGCAACAGAAATATTACTATGTTGCTGAATGTGATTTTTGTAAATACTCACAGTAGCGTCAGTCCTTAAAAAAAGCCCTTTGGCAAGTATTACAGCTTGTAAATGCTTTTTGCAGCCAGACTGCAGTAATTATGACATGATGTAACTGCAATATTATTTTATAACTAGTTAATTATTTTGTCATAGATCCAGAGTGTGTGAAGCTGAATCTGGTTGTGTGTGGGAGTAACAGAGGATTAAAATCCTTAATCTCAGAGCTGATCCTAAATCAGAGCGAGAGAAGATCAGATTCAGAGTGTGTGAGGAGAGACGTGGAGCTTGATGGATGTCAGATCAGTCTGGTGGAGCTTCCAGCTCTGTTCAACACTCAGCTCTCAGAAGAGGAAGTGATGCGTCAGACTCACCGCTGTGTGTCTCTCTGTCATCCTGGAGTTCATGTCTTCATCTTCATCGTTCCTGATGCTCTACTTAATAATGAAGACAAAGCAGAAATGGAAAGGTTAAAGAGAATATTTAGCTCAAGAATCAACAAACATCTCATGATCCTCATAAAGCAGAGCTCAGATCATCAGACAGCAGAACTAAATGAAGAAACACAGTCTGCCATTCAGAGTTTAGGAGGTCGACATCATTTCATTGACCCGAACACACAAGTGTCTGTGTTGATGGAGAAACTGCAGCAGATGGTTGAGGAAAACAGCGCTGTTTGTTTCTCCACAGAGACACTGATGGAAGCACAGATGGAAAAACTGCTGAAATTTGATGAAATGAAGAGGAGAATCCATTCATTAGAGACGAGGTTTCAATCACAAGGTAATGATCAGAACATCTGCAGCTCGAGATTCATAATTGCAAAGGTCTACACAGATTTGTCAGAGAATAACATTATTTGCGGAGATGAGAAGAAATAATATGATTAGCATGTCAGCATTCCAGTGATTTTTAAAACACATGTTCCTGATTGAACCTAGTAATGTCATGTAGACACAGAAGTCTTTAGTTCTTTAAAAGTCCTGTCTTAAGAGCGTGTTTCTTAAGTAGTGGGGTGATACAGGTCTGTTTACATTTTTCTTTAGATTTAAGAGAAAGAGAAGATGAACTGAGGATTGTGCTGCTGGGAAAAACTGGAGCTGGGAAGAGTTCAACTGGAAACACCATCTTAGGAAGAAAAGTGTTTATTTCAGACATTTCTCAAGAATCTGTTACTAAAGAGTGTCAGAAAGAGACAGCTGAAATTAATGGCAGACACATTACTGTGATCGACACTCCAGGACTGTTTGATACTGAAATCAGCAACAGCATCTCAATGATCCTGCCTGGACCACATGTGTTTCTCTTAATATTACCAGTGGGACAATTCACTGAAGAAGAGGAAAAATCTGTGCAAGTCATTCAAAAGACTTTTGGTGAAAATTCATTAAAGTACATCATAGTGCTCTTCACCAGGGGAGACTTTTTGAAGAACAAAATCATTGAACAGTATCTGGGAGAACCTGGATCTACCCTTAAAAGCCTGACTGAAGTGTGTGGAAACAGATACCATGTGTTCAATAACGAGACTAAAGACCAAACACAGGTGACTGATCTCCTGCAAAAGATAGACAACATGGTGAAAGAGAACGGAGGGAGTTACTACTCATGTAAGATGTTCAGAGAGATGGAGAGAGAAATACAAGAACAACAGAAGAACATACTGATGGAGAAAGTGAAGAAACTGAACAGAGAAAGAGAAGAACTGATGAACAAACATGACAAAGAGAAAAAGTGGTTGAAGATGAAGATGGAGGACGATCATGAGAAAGAGAGAAAGAGAAGAGAGGATGAATACAAAAGAGACATTAAAGACTTAGAGGATCAAGAGAGAAAGTTGCAAGAGGAGATGAAGAGAGAACGAGAGGAATGGGAGAAACAGAAACAACAGGAAAGACAAAGAAGAGAACAAGAAGAAGAGAAATGGAGAAAGAAAGAAAAGGCGATGTTGGATGAATATTATCAGAGACTTAAACAAGAGATAGACAGAATGAAGATGATGATGGAGGAAGAAAAGCAGAATCATGATCAAGACAGAAAGAGAAGAGAAAAGAAGATCAAGAAAGAAAAAGAAAGAAAGAGCAGGAAACATGGGATGAATATTACCAGAAACTTGAAAAGAAATAGAGAGAATGAACGTGGCGATGGAGGAAGAAAGAGAGAATCATCATAAAGAAAGAAAGAGAACAGGAACAGTATAAAAAGACAGACATATGAGAGGAGATGAAGAGAGAACGAGAGGAATAGGAGAGAAAATGAACAAGTCATCCTGGACACCTGTGTGACTAACATATTTTACTTACATAATCATTGTGTTCTAAAACAGAAGCAAATCAATCCAGTACACAGTAAAATAAGCAGTGTAAAAATGCAGTGTTAAATGTTATTAATTCTAAAAGAGTTAAATTAATAACCAACAGTGTTAATAATGTTCTTTTGTAGTGTAGTTGCAGGGGTGCTACGTGGTGTAATTATATTTTTACACCTGAAGTGCAAAACCCCGCCATGTTATCTTTGCCCCTCCCTTTTACCCGTCGTGAAGACGAAAAACGCCATTTTATCCACATGCCAGCTGCAAGGTGAGGTCTTTCTCTTTCTATGCTTAAATTAAAATATGTTTTTAACTACTCACTAACTTAACTACTTTTTAGGAATGAAGATGCTCACAAAGTTAAGTTCAGAAGTGAACAGAAGTATGTGAAAGTTTCTCACAGCGATTTGAAACTTTCCGATTTTCTGGATGAAGGTAATTGCATTTGTAATTTTATAATAAATTTTAAGCTGAAAATGTCAGTGGTGTTTGCATAGCTGCTAAATTGAATCTTATTTCGGTTCGTTTACAGCCTTAGTGAAGTTCGCATCAGTGTCTCTAGTAGGCCCGAGGCCCGCCTTTCTGACGAGTCTGGCACTGAAATAGACGAGGACGTCTTTGAGGACGTTCTGAAGCAACCGAATTTGGGTGTTTTTCAGATACTATTGCCAGATTCTTCAAATGGTAATGTATATCGTCAAAATGTACGTAGCTGAGCATAGGCGAGTGACATGTGGTTGACACAACGTGAGCTTATTTGTTTTTCAACATGCGAAAATTGACACAAAGTTATTGACTGAAATTTCGTCAGAGAACATCAGCAAAAAAACAACCAGAACGCTACAGCAGAACTGTTTTGTGTCTCCGAGGTTTCAAGTACTGAATGAATCTACGTTTTCAATGAATCAATTGAGTCAATGATTGACTTGCCTCGCTTTTATATCGAATCAGGCATTTGAATGAATAAATGACTCGCTTATTAATAGTCATTTACCGCCATCTATTGGTGACTTTCCACAATATTTTTAACTTGTTTGTTCAAAAAATATTTAAAACATAAATCTCTCATTTGAAAGTCGCTAAATGACTGAATGTAAAGTAATGACATTGATACATTTTGAGATTTATTTTCAGCCAAGGCGGCTCAATCATGCTCCACAACTTTTTCAATATTAAATTGTAGTGAACAACTAAACTTCTGGAAACTTAACTCAAATTAACTCGACTAATTTTAGTGTTTTTTTAATTCTTTCTCAACAGAATTGACCCATGTTCCTTCACTAACAAGTGAAGAAAGCTCAATTGAGATTTCAAGCAATGAATCTGATGACACCATTCTTCTAAGTGATGACAGCCCTACAAGAAAGAGGAGAGCTGAAGATGAAGCAGGAATTGTGAGTGTGTGTCTGTGCCTTGGATGTTATTCAGTAAGAATCTAGAATTGTTACTTATTTTTTTAAATTATATTTTAAACATTTTAAAGAAAGTGCCTTGTTTTCTGATAATATCTCACTGTGTCATTTGTGTTAACGCATGAAACTAAAGTGCAAAAGTTCAGTCGAGTTTACCAAATTCATGTTTTAAGATTTGATCCAGGTGCAGAATCACAATGTGACTACACAATCATCACACAATGTTTCCTGAGATGGGTTGTTCATTGTGCTTTGTAACTTTGCAGATGGTCAAAAAATTCTGCAGACTAAACCTGGTGGGGATGGAATCATCAGAGAGTACAACAAAACCAAATGCTTATCTGACAGCAACAGGAGAAAGATGGTCAATATTCTTACTGCAGATATGACTGAAAAGCACAGGTAACTTGTATTTTAAGTATTCTTTATTCCAGTGGTCATGATTTCCTAGCCCAAAGCATAAAAAAGGACATGATTTTTAAAAGATTATTTGTGTCAGGTCATTAAAAGGTTAATTCATTGAAAATATTTCTTTCTTTAATTACTTAACCCTGTTTATAGAGGTTTAGAAAGCTCTTTTACATGTGTGGGAAAAATACAAAACTGAATTTTTGGTGAACGAGCACATTTAAAAAGGCATCAGGATAAAATTTAATGTGACATTTGTTCTTCTGTAGCAAACGCCTGTGACATTCAAATTCTCATCTTGATGATGCAATTTTATAAAGTGCAATGTGTTAACTGCTGGGAAAAGTTAATTTTAAAAGTTAATAATATTATTTAAATTTCAATTCATATTTGATTGTTTCTCTATAATATTACAGCTCATCTCCACCCAAACAAGTAAGAGAACTGTATGCTCAAGGAATCATTGCCCTGTTTCCATATCTTAGGGATCCATATGCAAAGCTTGGTTATGTAAGTAAATTAATTAAATGAGTTAAATAAGTATGTGGTAGATTGATGTCTTATTTTACTTTAAACATTTTTTAAGGAACATTATTATGACCCTCAAAGTGGACAAGGGTACTTGTCATGGAAAATAAAGAACATTCAGAGGAACAGTGCACCATCAGAGATCCGTAGATGTGTCCCCCAGTCTTTTGGTGGCCCATCTGCGCAGAGAGAAAGCTTCATTCAGCACAGAAGTTATCCTGACCGAAGAACAGTATAGGAAGCTGTTTCTCTTATGAAGCATACTTCAGAGGAGGTGACAGTAAAGGTCAAGATGAGGGAGACATTTCAGTATCGTAAAGATGGTTCATGACCCAAGCAGATGCACTGATGTGCTAACTGAATTTCCACGTTATTTGGATATTAAAGGCCTGGTAAGAACATTTGAGTTATTAATGTGATTTAGATTATTTTTCTGTGAATTAAGGACAATAGAGAATATCTGTGGTGATTTAAAGTTATATTGATTATGCATTGTAAAGATAATAAATTTGCCCTTAGTTGCTTTTTTTTTTTTTTTTCTGCTTTGTTGGGTTTTACAGATTGAGCTGGATTTTGCTTGTCTTTTTGGTGAAAAGACAGCAGCTAAGTTTTTAGAGAGGTGGCCAACTACATTTATGCCGAAAGTCATTCAGCAGAGCAAGGGGCTTAACTCCTCCCAAGAACTTCAGGACCTGATTCACTGTGCAGAATCGGCTATGGACACTGAATCAGATGAAGACGGTAAGCTGGTTTTTAACAAGTTAATAACATAATAATGTACCTTACTGATTGTTTTTGTTTTTCCCTAAAATAACCGTGTCTCTTAGGATGGGGTAGCGGTCTTGCTTCGATTCTTCTTTTACTTCACCTAATTCCACCATCACCACAAGGTCGCAAGAGACCTGGGAAAATGTCGGCATCTCAAGCTGAGAAACACATTGTGATCTTCAAAAAGGTAAATTTGGCATTTTCTGTATAACCTGTCTGCTTCAACTTCAACCCAGTTGTATTCATTGTAAAACTAATGTAGAAACAAGCAAATGGAGCGTTAAGGATTGTCTTTGTTTTATTTTTAGACAGGGACTAACATGCAGGAACATCTTGATTCAATTAAAGAGAGCACCCAGCCCTACCTGCTTGCTGTCGGGACAAAGAAAAGCAGCATTCATGGATACTACATCATCCTCGACAAAAAAGCCATACCATGCAAGTCAGTGAGTGGTCTTGCTGCCTTTGATGAACTGTTCAAAGCCCACTTTGTGTTTGGTGCCTCGTACAATAAGGTGCTTCACAACATGTACACCTTCATACAAACAACCGTTTTTGAGATCGACATTGGCAAAGTAAAAGAAAGTCCAAGGGTTGCTGAGCTCCGAGCCAGGTTCATGCATTAGAGGTGATTGCCAGCTAAAATGATTTGTTTTGTTTGCTCTTGTTGCCTGGAGAACACAAATTTGCTTGTTCGACATTTAAAACTAATTCATGGTCTATTTTCTGGCAAATCGCTTCATTTAAAATGTGGACAGGCAGGATGCTGTTTAGAATTTGGAACATATTCTGGGTTCCGCAAACATTTAAATAGAGTTCATGAAGCAAGTAATGAAGTTCCATTACATGTTCAAGATAGTGCTGTTCATGAAGCAGTTGTTGGGCAATCTAGTAGTATTGATGTGGCTACATCTTCAAATGTCAGTTCCTGCCAATATCCAGTAAAACACCACGGAAATGTGTGCATCAGCAATAGCACAACTGCAAGCTGCAGGTGTAAGTCAGACTACTATTAATACGTTTGTTATATCTATGGAAGAAGTAGTTCAGGACATCCAGGACCAAGTAAAAGAGACAGCTCTTCGTTGCTTATCCTCACAGAACACAGACATTAAAAGTGAAGTGGAACAGTCATTTCAGACAATTGAAAACCCTTTTACCTCACTTAATTCCATGTCTAAACGAAACTCATATTTTTCAAGAAAATGGGAATTGTCCAGCCTGTTCAGAAAGTACTTGGTGTCAGATTTGACAATAGAAAAAACAAGTCCACTGGATTATATGAGCAAGTTGCAGTGACTGACAAATTTGCCTATGTCCCAATTCTTCAAACCTTACAGAGCATTTTAATGCACCCAAAGACCTCATTCAGGTTTAAGTCAGGTGTACCTAATAAAGATGGTATTTACTGTGATATTGAAGATGGACTATACATAAAGGGTCACCCCTGTTTTCCACTGAAAAAATGCACTTCAGATTCAAATGTTTTACGATGATTTTGAATGTGCCAATCCATTAGGGTCAAAAAAGGCATCCACAAATTGGGAGGTATATATTTTACGTTAAGAAATTTCCCACCACAATTTAATTCGTCTTTAGCCAACATACACTTATGTGCACTTTTTCATTCCCAAGACATAAAAACATATGGTTTTGATTCAATTTTAGAACCTATTGTCAATGACATAAAAGTTCTTGAGTCCACAGGAATACAAGGACCCTCTGGTTTTGTGCGTGGCAGTATAGTCCAAATAACAGGAGATAATCTTGGCTTGCACTGCCTTTTGGATTTGTTGAATCTTTTCGAGCTCTGGAATAGCTGTAGGTTTTGCCTTACTGAAAGGGATGATTATCAAACTGTGTTCTGTGAAGATGAGTCGAATGTTACTTTTCGCACTAAAGAGACCCACTTACGACACTGTGAAGCTATACAAGCAGACCCAACACTACCTCATGTTTGTGGTGTGAAGCGCACATGTTTGCTGAACTCTCTGCAGTACTTCAATATATCAGACAATTTTTCTGTAGATTTAATGCATGATGTTTTAGAAGGCATTGCACAGTTTGGAGTTAAAACTTGTTTTATGTTATGTACAAGCTAATTTTTGACAGCAAAAGAGTTAGATGGAAGATTGCATTCATTTAATTATGGGTACATGGAGAGGAGAAATCGGCCTCCTGCTGTAAAACTTGATGATGAGAGCAATGATTTGGGCATAAACGCAATACAGTGTTGGTGTCTACTCCGTAATGTGCCACTCATTTTTGGTGACATTGTGCCCCAAGATGATGAACACTGGCAGCTACTATTACTGTTACTACAAATTGTAAACATTGTATTTTCTCCTGTTTTAACTGAGGGCCTTACTGTGTATTTGAAACACTTAATTGCTGAGCATCACAGGCTTTTCAAGTGCTTGTTTCAGACAGAAACCTCCTGCCTAAGCATCACCTAATGATGCACTACCCCCGATGTATACGAAATATTGGACCCATTGTTCACATGTCATCAATGCGCTTTGAGTCTAAGCATAATTTTTTTAAGACACAGCAAAAGTGTTTTAAAAACATTACTCTGTCACTTGCAAAAACACCAGAATAGCATGGCATTTACATGGGAAACCTTTAATCATGACAGAATAGTGCTTGGACCAGGAAAGACTGTTTCTCTCTGTGACTTAAGTGAAAATGTACAAATTGCATCCAAGTTGAATGTTTCTCCTCAAACAGATGTTCTCTCAGTTAAATGGGTAAAGTATAATGGAACCGAATACCGTTCTGGTTTAATTATTTGTGGTGAAGTAGACATTGATTTGCCAGTGTTTTTAAAATCAAAGATATTGTTGTTAAAAATGAATTTGTGGTACTGGTTGCATCACCACTCAAAACTGTTTGCTTTGATGATCATCGTTATGCCTACAGAATTGAACCAAGACACTGTGAATCCTTGAAAGTGTTCAATGTCACTGAACTAATTTATTACAAACCTTTTGATATGCAAATGTCTTATGGGTCTGATAATTTCTTTTGGTTTGTTGTACCTTACTGCAGTCTTGTTACTACTTAGCTGTCAATGCAGGTCTTATTTCAAAATGTTTTTATTTGATCATTTTGACAAGTCGGAACTGTATACATGTTTTAAAGTAGCCATTTTGCCCATTTTGTAAATAAACATGTTTACATGTTTACATCTGTGTAAAGGATTTTTTTTAAATATTTGAATGTATTTAATACATATTTTGCACCAAATAAGAACACTATGAATAACAGTAATCTAAAAATAAAAAATAAAATAACACTAGTGGTGTTAAGTGCCCCATAGTGTTAAACTTCTAGTACAATAACAAGTGTAAATAAAAACACTCTCAGTGTTGTTTTTTAACACTTTATGGTGCTTTATTTACACTATAAATTCTACACTACAGTCAGTGTTATTTTTACTCTCGATAGAGTGGGACCATATGTGCTCCAAAGAAGTGTTAAAATTAACTCTTTAAGTGTTATATTAACACTGCTTATTTTACTGTGTACGGACAAATTTAGAACATTTTGTTGGCAGAACCTATTTACATAAACCCCGCCCACAAATGCCTGGCTGCTATAAAACACGTGTATATATACGCTTTCAGGTTGTGAGGTTGTGCTGATGAAGTGATCAACACATGTGCGAATCTGCCTTTGTCAAACTTTTCCTATTACATACCAAATCAAGAAGGCATTTATTTTCAAAGCCTCCTTAATAATAGGGTGTTTAACAAAACAGGAGTGCTTAGATGTAGGTTTTGCTCCCAAAAAAATATGGCATATTCATCTAATAAAATGTATATGATAATTACACTCAATATGTCATTGCATACTGTTTTATAATGTACTACATTATTGACATATAAATAGGCCTATCTAAAGAAAATGCTGCTAATTATAACCGAATTTAGCATTATATATATGTATTTTTCAGATAACTGTAACTGCAAAAATATAATTGTTCAGTTAAAGACGTCTCGGTCTTGATTCAATTCTTTCAAATATGTCAAGTTTATCAATTATGAAATGAGTTCAATAGGGCAATATTGTATTGTATTAACAAGCCTTTGTAGAAAGAATAGTGAGTGCATTTGTAAGGTACCAGCATCGACAGCTGTGCTGAATTGTGTTTGTCACGTGACGATTAAGCATACTACTCTCAAACATGTATAGCTATTATATATATTATATACTGTTTCACACACTACTCCTTAAAACAGTAGGCAGTATGCACTATGTACAGGGTAGTAAGCAGTAAGCAAGCGTGTCTCGCATTTGATGGAGCGTCATCTAAGCTGGTATTTTGGCTTTATATATAAATATATGTATGATAATACTCCTATGGAGTTTACAAGGTTGAATAGGCTGGGAAACATTGTAACACGAGTTTAAATCGGTGATTCCTCTGTATACCACTAGAGGAAGCCCGCACACCACACTTTGAGTATCAGCGCTTCATCGTCTCTGTAGAGAAGATGAACGACTCAAAGTCTCCCCATGTAGTGCAGTGATATGGTTTCTCTGTAGTGTAAATCCTCTCGTGTGAATATCAAGAGTCTCATTTAAGTCTGGAACAACAAGAACAATAGTTAGAAGTAACAATATGAATAAATCAAAGTGAAAACTGACAACAGCTACAGCAATTTATGATCATTTTGACACATTTTTGAAAAATAAGTTATCTAAATTAAAAATCCATTGCTTCTGTAGTAAGAACTAATCAATGCTTGATCAACTCCACAATTATAAATATTTGTCTATATTATAAGGATAATATGAATAACTATTTTAAACTAAACAGGCCAATATTTTTCCTTCAACACAACTGCCATTCTATTTCTTCCTTTTTCTTTTTCATCCAGGAAGTGACATTATTTGAACATTTGATTTTCAGTCTGTTTAATTTTTCAACTCTTAGGTATTTTGTTGTTCTGGATCTCTTACGTTCTCTCTGTCCTTCAGATTTCTCTTCTTCCTGATGCTCCGATGCTCATCTTCACTTGTAGACACCAGCATTTTTTACTGAACTGCACAGTTCTTTTATTTATCCTAGTCCGATAAAACCTGGTGCTATGTAATGCTTAAATGCATTTCATAAAATGATGTTTATTTTGTTTCTCTTCGTTTTTAATACCAATAACCAAATCGGGCCAGAAGTAATCTAAAAGTAATCCAAACATAGTCAGAATGCATATAGTTATGTATGTGTGTGATCCTCAGAACATCTGTACTGATTTCATGGAGTACGTGTTTGGTTCTGAAGGATGGTGGTCAGCAGAAGCTGCGCTGGTACTTCAAGCTCTTCGACGTGGACCGCGAGGAGCTGCTGCTCATCTTCAAGGTCTCTGATGGTCCTGTGATGTTGTGTTTGTCTTCAGCTCCACCTGCTGGAGTCACAGCCTGCGTGTGAACTGAAATCATCTGTGTGAGAGGATCTCCACGTCACAGGAACACTTTCACATGATAAACTTTCATCTGCTGTTGCTTTTCTGCTGCAGGCCATTCGTGCCATCAGTAGAGTAGAGCAGGAGATCTCAAGATCGACCTCAGTGGAGACGGTAATCTGTCTGTCTATCTATCTAGACAGTAGATATGCAATAATACAATAATGCATTTTATTTAAAAGACGTTTTTCTTAAACTCAAAGCACTGCAATAAAACACAACAACGAAAAGTATAATGCAAATGACAAGATTTAATTAAAAGCAAGCGTAAATAAATGCATCTTAATGATCCAAGGTTGCTCCATTTGTGATATTAAAAGGAAGTGCATTCTATGATTTGGGGCTTCGAATGAAAAAGCTCTTTCCCCCATAGTCGTAGGTTTGCATGAAGGCTGCTAAAGTAAAAGATCGAGCGTATGAACTCATTTGAGTGCAAAGATATGCTTGTGGTGATGTAAAGATATAAAGACCATATTTATAGATCATCTGGAAGCCTATATGCTCTAAAGCGAGTTGGGCCCAATACGGAACCCTGAGGAACTCCCTATGGAGAGTGAAATCAAACAAGAACCATTCTATTGAAATCAAGATATATTTATTGTCTGTCTGTACATTAGTTGTTCTAACGAATTCATGCACAAATTATGTAAATGTGTGTGTTTAGGTGAGGAGTTTATGGAGGGCGTTCAAGCCGACGACGTTCTGTTGAAGATGTGGATGCAGACTTTGGTTCTGATCCTCAACGAAGATGAGACTGAAGATGAAGATAATGGCTGTTGTGCTGGTTCTGCAGCAGGTCACTTTGCAGCTCGTTTCTTGTGGTGAATTTCTCGTTTAAAAAACTGAACTTCACCATCAAGCGAAGAGGTTCAATTTTGCATTTTCAGTTCTTTTACGTAATCTCTCAGAATAACATTAGCAACTGAAGCTAGAGCAAACCCCGTTTAAGTGCACTTGAACACACCAAAACCTTGAAGCATTCCTGTAAAATACATCATTCTTCAGTCCTGCCATGCATGTATGTGTGTATATAAGGATAATGATGTTATGTTAAAAAATGTTATATTCTGTAGAGAACATTTATAATGCTATTGTCATTTTACACTTGGATTCTCTTTTGAAAATAAAACACGAAACCTTTTCTGTGCTTGCAGATACGATGAACAACCTCAAAATATGTCAGATGATCTTTTGAACTACCTGACAATCAATGCAGTTCTGCGTGCTCGAAATATTTGAAATACAATGTAGATTACAAGTAAATTAAACCTAAACTCAGATTTTTCTGATGTATTATTTTCTCAGCGCAAGGGTTTGCTCCCGTGTTTGCTCAGATCACGCATTTTAAGCGAATCTTAAAGTAAACCACGAACGCAACTCATAAGTGTGCGCGTGCTGTCGGCGGGCGCGCGCGCGTCAGAGCAAGGCGCGTGACGTCACGGCCGTACCTGAGTTTCGGTGGACGGTGAAACTTTGTAGCAGAGATTGAAACGCACGAGAAACGCGCCTCTCCCGGTTTTCTCACGGGCTCGCGGCGAAAGTGCGGGCGCGTTGTCTGATCTGCGAGCCGTTTATGACGACTTAAATCAGTTTAATTCACAAAGCGGCTCGTTTTCAGCGGCAGAGGCCTCGGGATTGCCGTGTTTTTTTCCTGCTTTGGCGCTTCCTGAAACCCTCAGGTGAGCTCCATTAATATCTAAAGCTCATTTATATTTAATTTCTACACGCTTTCGCTCGCACTCCAGTTATATAACACGCTAGATTGTGATTTACTGTCGTAATTTCTGTCTTTTTGTCGACGGGGGGAGGATATGAGGTAGTATCGAATATGAAAAGTCACCGTCTGTTTCTTTACTCGATTTGTTGACTTCTGACTTGTTTCTGATCATTACCTTGAATTAATTATCATATTAAATCTAATTATTAATATGAGCTTCGTCTGGTCTGTGTTATGAAACTTACATCTAGGCTTTTAAATCTCAATGCTGCTGCTAATAACATATTCATAATTTACGTATTAATATAAAATTATGTATTACAACAATCTATTAAATATAACATCAAAAAATTATATATTTTTTAAATTATTAGTTCTGTAGTGTTTTCCCTTACAGAATGCAGTGTTACTTTATTAATAGGAATGCTATATTACTATTTATCATTGATTATAAAATTATAATATATTAAAATATGTATTACAAATACAAATATAAAATAAAATACTTTTTCTTACTGCAAATATTAGTCTTTGTAGCCTGTTTTTGCCTAATTTCTGCATTTTTTTGTCCTCATTATGAAGATCATCATGCTAATATATTTTTAGAGATCATTATAATGATGATGATGAAGTATATCATTTTATTTTTTTTTTTTTTTTTTTGTTTACTTTGATTTATGTTTATCCTAATCCTCAACTGAAGGTCATATTAATCATGATGTTTTGATTAATTATTAGAATATTTTATAATATTTGTGATTGATTGCAATTAATTATTTGATAATATATTGTTGATTAATCATTTGCTAATATACAAATGTAAAGCATACTTAAAAAAAATATATATATATATATATATATATATATATATTAGTGTGCATGTATTATAAAATATATTAGTAGCCTCTCTTTGCCTATTACTTTAAAATGGTTAAAGTAGTAAAATAAATAGAATAATTATAAGGGCTCTATAAAACGCACTAAAAGTTGAAGCGTGGTGTGAGTGTTTGGTGACTGCTTGATCTCCAGAAGGCCGTGATGTCCTCTCACCCTCGGCGCGCGCGGCTGAAGCCCTGGCTCGTGTCTCAGGTGGATAACGGGGTGTTTCCGGGTCTGGTGTGGCTGGACCGCGAGGCCAAGCGCTTTCAGATCCCCTGGAAACACGCCACGCGCCACACGCCGCAGCAGGAGGAGGAGAACACCATCTTCAAGGTGAGCGAAGGGCCTCGGCCCGGGGACGAGGAGGGAGCGCGACGGGACTGACCTGTGTGTGTGTGTGTGTGTGTGTGTGTGTGTGTGTGTGCCGTGTGTGGCCAGGCCGGGAGGAGTATATCAGGAAGGCGTGGACGAGCCGGATCCGGCCAAATGGAAAGCGCAGCTGAGGTGCGCCCTGAACAAGAGCCGCGAGTTCAACCTCATCTACGACGGCACCAAAGAGGTTCCCATGAACCCGCTGAAGATCTACGACGTGTGTGACATCCCTCAGACCTCCAGCAACCCCGGTAACACACACACACACACACACAAACTTAATCATGTGCTGATATTTATGAAACATTGCGTTACGCATTTTACTTCTCTTTATTTCCAAATATAATTTTTTTTTATAAATCATTTGTGGTTTTTGTCTTATCGTATATATTTATTTATCTTTTTTTTGCACAATTTAACAAATTTTATTAATACAAAAGAATAGTTTTAATCACTGGTTTATGTATTGTAAATGAAAAAAAGTGCTATTATGAAGAAAACCATCATTTGCATGTTATGAACTTTTACTTAGATTCTTGTTGTTGAATTAAACACATTTTTTGATTAACTTTTTTTTTTTTTTTGAAAACCCTGTTATTCCCAAAACTGTATTATTTTAATAGAAAATAAAGGAAAATATTAAAGAATAAGGAAAATATTTTTAATTGCATATTATGATTTAAGTGTATTGTTTTTGTGTGATTTTATTTTTGAATTAATAGAAAAATTTAATTTGTACTTTTAACATTTTAACACTATATATATATATATATATATATATATATATATATATATATATATATAGCCCCAAAGACAAGGTTTAATTTCAGTCTCTCTTGTAAATGTGTGTGTGTGTGTGTGTGTGTGTGTGTGTCAGGCTCTGTTCCCACGTATGAGACGGACGGTGATGAAGACGACGTTCCTGACACCCCCGAGCCTCCTCCTCCTCCGTATCCTCCTCACGGTACGGCGGCGTCCCACGATGCTCTCAGGTGAGCCTGCTGTGTGTGTGTGCTGCTGACCGAGTGTTTCTGTGGTGTTCAGGCATGAGCTCGTCCCCGCTGGCCCCGGTCTGGGCGTCCCCGGGCCCCGTGTCTCCGCTGCAGCCGCCCAGCTGCCCTCCCCCCGCCCCTCCCCCGGCCGAGGTGTGGCCCAAGAAAGAGCCGCAGGACGTGGAGATGCAGCCGCCGCCGATGGAGATCCAGACGCCCACGCCGCTGGACGCCATGTTCGCCACGCCTGAGACCTGGATCAGCTCCCTGCCCAGTACACACACACACACACACACATCATCATTTTTCATTCTGGATGCGATTTATCATTTGATGGCACTAATGAAAAAATAACAAATGAATAATAATTAACGTGTTTATACATGTTTAATGTATATTAATGTCAGTTGTTGTTGTTGTGTGTTCAGTGACCGACCTGGAGGTGCAGTTCTACTACCGCGGGAAGGAGGTGTGTCCTCCGGTGACGGTCAGTAATCCTCAGGGCTGTCGTCTGTTCTACGGGGATCTGGGGCCCATCGTCAATCAGGAGGAGCTGTTTGGCCCCGTGAGCCTGGAGCAGGTGCGCTTCCCCTCCACCGAGCACATCTCTAACGACAAGCAGCGTGTGTTCACCAGCCGCCTGCTGGACGTGATGGACCGAGGACTCATCCTGGAGGTGAGCGGACACGACATCTACGCCATGCGTCTCTGTCAGTGTAAGGTGTACTGGTCCGGCCCCTGCGCTCCCAACCCCAACACCCCCAACCTGATCGAGCGCCAGCACAAGGTCAAGCTCTTCTGCCTCGAGTCCTTCCTCAGCGGTGAGTGATCGCTCCTTCCCTCAGTTCTGTTTCTTTCATTTCAGTTTTTATATATCCGTTTGAAGTTTTCTCACCTTTTTTTTTAAAAGGTTGAATTTTAAATTGAATTTTGGGTTTAGCACGTGGAATTATATGAATGCATAAACAACTTTTTATTTATGTTTAATAATAGCCTTAAGGTTTTTTTTCCTTAAAATTCTGTGAGTTTCTGAGTTTCAAATAATATATTGTTTTATTATATTTTATTCTTTTTTATTCTATCTTTTTTGTAATATTAGTGTAATTAACTGTGTTCAGGTGTGATCGCTCACCAGCGCGGCATGCTTTCGTCTGAGTCTCCGCTCTTTGACATTCATCTGTGTTTCGGGGAGGAGTGGCCTGATGGCAGACCCCGAGAACGTAAACTCATCATGGTGCAGGTCAGACACTGCACACAGTCTTACTCAAACACAGGAAATGTACACATACGTGCACAGAGGACTTCTGCTCATTTCTTTTTTCTCTCTGTGTCTCCTTGTGTGTGTGTCTCTGTCTCTGTCTCTGTGTGACTGTCTCTGTCTCTATGTCTTTGTCTCTGTGTGTCTTTGTCTCTGTCTCTGTGTGTCTTTGTCTCTGTCTCTGCGTGTCTTTGTCTCTGTCGGTCTCTGTGTGACTGTCTCTATGTCTTTGTCTCTGTCTCTGCGTGTCTTTGTCTCTGTCTGTCTCTGCGTGTCTTTGTCTCTGTCTGTCTCTGTGTGACTGTCTCTATGTCTTTGTCTCTGTCTCTATGTCTTTGTCTCTGTGTGTCTTTGTCTCTGTCTGTCTGTGTGTCTTTGTCTCTGTCTCTGTCTCTGCGTGTCTTTGTCTCTGTCTGCTCTGTGTGTGTCTCTATGTCTTTGTCTCTGTCTCTGCGTGTCTTTGTCTCTGTCTGTCTCTGCGTGTCTTTGTCTCTGTCTGTCTCTGTGTGACTGTCTCTATGTCTTTGTCTCTGTCTCTATGTCTTTGTCTCTGTGTGTCTTTGTCTCTGTCTCTGTGTGTCTTTGTCTCTGTCTCTGCGTGTCTTTGTCTCTGTCTGTCTCTGTGTGACTGTCTCTGTCTTTGTCTCTGTCTCTGCTGTCTTTGTCTCTGTCTCTTGTGTCTTCTGTCTCTGTGTGACTGTCTCTGTCTCTATGTGTCTTTGTCTCTGTGTGACTGTCTCTGTCGGTCTCTGTGTCTTTGTCTCTGTCTGTCTCTGTCTCTATGTGTCTCTGTCTGTCTCTGTGTGACTGTCTCTATGTGTCTCTGTCTGTCTCTGTGTGACTGTCTCTATGTGTCTTTGTCTCTGTCTCTACGTGTCTTTGTCTCTGTCGTTCTCTGTGTGACTGTGTCTGTCTCTATGTGTCTTTGTGTCTCTGTGTGACTGTCTCTGTGTCTTTGTCTCTGCGTGTCTTTGTCTACGTCTGTCTCCGTCTGTCTCTGTGTGACTGTCTTCGTCTGTCTCTACATGTCTTTGTCTCTGTGTTTAGGTGGTGCCGGTGGTGGCGCGGATGATCAGCGAGATGTTCTCGGGCGACTGCACACGCTCCTTCGACAGCGGCAGTGTGCGGCTGCAGATCTCTATCCCGGACATCAAGGACAACATCGTGACGCACCTGAAGCAGCTGTACCGGCTCCTGCAGACGCACCAGGGTCAGGAGAACTGGCCGCTGCCTCCCAGCATGCAGCTCCCGCAGACACAGCACTGACCCCGGTGACCGCTTTTATCAGCCGCTGTCTCTGATGGCTGAGCTTTTAGCTGAGCTTTTACTGCAGACCTATGTTACGCGTGTGAACTGCTTCTCGCACTTTCCCTTTTAACCGCATCATTTGTTTGACGTCCCATCATGTAGATTTATGTAATAATGTTCTATGGATTTATCAAATAAAAAGAGAAAAACACAAACTTTCTTAGAGATTTTGTTTTGTCATGGGGATTCAGTATACTTTTGTCATTTTAAAATAAAACATTCAAATTATATATGTTGTATATGAAATGAGATGCATATAAAGCATATTATTGGTTAGAGAATGCTATTACATTCCAGCTATAGTGTACATGTTTTATCTAAACACATAAAATGTAGGTTTTGTAGGTAATGTAACTTGTTTCATGTAATTGAAATAACTTGATATAATTGCCTATATATGTAATTAGTTAATAAATTAAGTGAATTATATTTTGAATATTACATTCCATAAATATATAAAAACGTAATTGATTAGTAAAATTTCTCAATATTTAGATTTTTTTTTCCAGCCTCAGTTTTCAGATTTTCATATATTTGTATCTCAGTACTAAATCTCATTTACTGTACCCTTACTGTAAAGTGTTACCCTTATTAGGTTTCAAGGTCCAGGGGTCACACATCTTTCTCATATTTTGTGATATATTTTGTCTAAACACATTTATAAAATGTTCTCAAAACTTTATTCAGTGACTCATTTATTGTATAATGTCTGAATATTTCTTCTGTTAAACACGGTTATCGGCATGTATTTATATATAACTTGTTTCATATAATATGTTTTTATTAACTGTGTCTAACATTAGGACAAAATGTGTGTTTAAAAAGGTATATCCAAAAATATTACTGTTATATTTGTATGCATTTGTTTGTAATATTTGGACATATATTAAGCTGTCAAAATAAAATTGGCTACTTAATATCTAAATATAACACAAAACACATTATTTTAATGTTTTATGTATTTATAATATATATATATATATATATATATATATATATATATATATATATATATATATATATACACCATGTAGATTTATCAAACAAGGCTGGTTTTCTAACGTGAAGCAGATCTTGATTAAGCTCATATCAAGCTGAATTGCTGATTTATTAACTGTGAGACATTTAAACCCTTATCTAGAGCTGTTAGTCACTCTGGAGGTATTCTCTCCTCGAGGTGTGTTTATCGGTCTGCAGGTGTGTGTTATTTCTCCACCCATCTGAGCTCCTCCTTGAAGACGCAGTAGACTTTGACCCTTAGGAGCGGCTGCCGTTCTTCTGTCCGTCAGACCATGATCTAACTCAGAGAAACCTCAGAAGATCTCGAGACACGGCTGAGAAACGTCTTCCAGAGCTCGTCTGATCGCCTCGGTAAGTGCTTTCTGTCGTTATATGAACTTCAGATGTCTCCTTCAGTTTGGATCTTCTCAAAGAGCTCGAATGGACGCTAATATCACATCTAAACCGCTTCTGGTTGGTTTCTGCTTTGATTATGAAGGGTTTGACCTTCAGTGAATAGGAAATCAGGACTCTTGGTGTATTTGTGATTGAATCTTTGAGGTTTTCAGGGTAATCTCTAGCTGTTATGTCATTTTCCTGTAGCGAAGGAGATCAGATTGCAGCGATCGTGGTTTATGAGCTCATAAACACTGGCGGATCATCAGCTACAGTAATAATCTATCGTTGGCTTTCAATGAGAACATGAAACACACGAGTCTTTGATTTCATACTTGCAGAGTATCACAATGCAAATACCACGCTATTCTTCAAGTGACGTATTGGTGTATTGATCAGACAATATCATGGCACTTTTTACTGTAAGGTTTGGTAATATCGTGGCACAACCAAACGTGCTATGCTATTACCATAAAGCAATTAACCTCAGAAACGCTCTATTTTTTACAGTAAAAATGTGATTACAGTACCTTACAATTTAATGCAAGTACAATGTTTTTACGTTGAAAAAAGTAGTAAAAAACATTGTTCACCATACAGTACCATGTGGTATATGAACAAAATTATACTTCAAGGTACCATAGAATATGACTCGATCAGACTCCACATACTAATACCATGGTTTTTGAAGCCATTGCTCTGTATTCAGTGGTATTTCACGAAAATACATGGTATTTATTAAGTAATGGAGTACCATTTTATTCTTCTTTATGTGTGTGTATATATATCTTTTATACTTTTTTGTATATGCTTTACACTATTTTACATATAATAAATGGCCATGTCATGGAGTAAAAGTGAAATATAGATTATATGTGGTGGTGTGTGTTGTGTTCAGGTGCTGTCCTCATGCTTCGAGGTTCGAGTCCCTTCGGCTGGTCCAGCGGTTATTCTGAATCGCTTCGCTCCAGGTGTGTGTGTGTGTGTGTGTGTGTGCACCTGGTATTCATCACGTTATGGGACCAAATGTCTCCACTAGGATAGGAATACCAATAAATTTTGACCTTGTGAGGACATTTTTGAGGTCCTAAGGAGGAAACAAACTTACAAAACCTACGGGATTGCGTTTTGCGTTTTTGAAAACTCCAAAAGTAGTTTCCTGTAAGGAGCAGAACAATAACACGTACAGTCTGTACAGTATAAAAACATTACACTTATGGAGCATCCCCATAAAGCATGGAAACACTACGTGTGTGTGTGTGTGTGTGTGTGTGAGTGAGGGGTCTTCACACAGTCTGACCCGTGTGTTTTCCCGCAGCGTCACGGTTCTGGACGACGCGTCCTCGGATCTGTCAGGTCTGTCCAGACCCAGCGCTAAATCAATATACAGTGAGTACTGACCCTGAGACGAGCTGATCATTAACCTTTACAGCCCTGAGCTATTTATAGACACGCCACTGACCTCACACTGCTGCTACCTCAACGTCTCGTTCGGGAATACAGGAAATGTTTCAGAAAAGGCCATATTTTTGCATGTTTGTGTGTGTTTTGTCTGCATTCCTATTCACACATTTGTGCTAAATGGATTTCTCAAATAGAATTAGTCTGTCCCAAAGTTTGCGTATACGTTCTTTACAAAAGGAGTAGCCTTACATACTTTTTTAGGTCATATTATATTTACAGGGACACAAAGCTGGCCTAAACCAAATGATTGACCAAACAAGATTTGGTTTCGGTCTGAATCAGTTGAATCACGATGTGTGATCCGAATGGAGTGATTCGAAACTGAATCATTCCGAATCATTTCTGTGATGTTAGTAATTTTCAATACTATTTAGGGCAGATAGGGAGGATCTGGGCCGCAGGAAAACTGATTTAATTGAGTGAGTCATCTATGCTGGAAACGCTTCAAAGGATTCAAACTCATTCAGACTCCATTCACTAGCAAAAACCACTTCAAAAGAGCCATTCATTGTCAAGTTTTTACATTGTTTGCAATCTTTTTAAAAGTAATGGGGGAAATCAAGCTGCGAACATCTCAGATTTTATATATATATACAATATGTATATATGTTATGTCTGTATATTTGATGTTACATTATATTATATATAATCATATCATGAGCTGTGTGTTTTCTGTAGATCAGAGGAAGGAATATGCCCACTCCATCAACAAACAGATGCATCCGTTCCAGCACCGCGTGGAGGTGAGGCTCACTAACTCCTCCTCTTCCTCGTCTTCATCGTGACCTGAGCTCTGAAGTGTGTCTCTGTGCTCCTCAGCATCTGTTCACCTGTGAGCTGGACGGCCAGCAGCTGTGTGACGTCAACGACTGTCTGGAGCGGCTGAAGTACCTGGACGCCACGGGCCGAGTCTGGGGTCAGGACGTCCTGCTGGAGGTTCAGGACGGAGCGCTGCAGCTCGCCGACATCGAGACTAAGGTCGGGGAGTTCTGACTGAATAGAAATGAAATTTTTTTTTTTTTTCATATAATATATGTGTGTGTACTAGATATACATGCATGTATATATTTAAGATTATGATTATATATTAAATGTATAATGGTAAATAAGGATATAAATGTATGTACATGTAAATATTTTTAGAAACAGTACACACACACATTATTTTTTATTATTATTATTTTTTACATTTATTGTATTTTAAATGTACCATATTAAACCATATTAAACTGTATTATTTATACAGTTTATCTTGTAAATATATCCAAGTCTAAATATCACATTAAAATATGTCTAAATATTAAATTCTTTGTTTATAAATGTTTTTATGCAGTTTATGATTTTTAAACATCCATTATCTACATTTGAATCTAAATGTATCTAAATATTGAAATGTACCTAAATATGATTTATCTATAATAAAAAGTTATTTATTTTTAATAATTTCTAAATCTATATATTAACCTTTAATATACAATGTAATATTTTTATATATTTTTTTATATTATAATTTAATATCTCCATCTTGTATTTTGTACAATTGATTTGACATCTAAATAACTTAAAGTGCAAATATTTTATTACTTCAGGACGTTGTTATACTCGAGCGGTCATCTTTCTCACTGTGTTGTTGTGGTGTGTTCAGGAGGTGCTGGACTCATGGCCTCTGAGCAGCGTTCTGGATCTGAAGGCCGTTCTGGACGAGCGGGTTTACGACTCTCTTCTGACCGTCTCCATCCAGGAGCGCGGCAGTCGCCCAGTCAGCGTCTTCCTCTTCCAGAGCGAGTCTCTCCGGGTGAGTGCATGATTCCGACGAGTCCGGCATCTCGGCGCTTCTCGCACTAAGTCGTACTTTTGTGTGTCCTTCAGGCCGATTACCTGAAGAAAGACCTGGAGAGGCTCCTGCAGAACAAGAGAGACGATCCCAGACTGACTAACGGCAGGTCAGAGGACGAACACCAGCTCATCTCCTCAATACTCCTCTCCATATCACACTGATGCGTTTTGTGATTTCTTCCTGCAGTAAAGCCGCTGTAGGAAACATCACACAGAGAAAGTCACGACAAGCATCTCCTCCGCCTCCGGTGATCCTTCAGAAACCTCCTGAATCCTGGGTCGCTCCGGATTACGGTGAGACGGCCGCAAAACGTGGCGGTTTCAAGAGAAACATAACGTATTTTCCTGCTTTAAAGGAGTTGTTTGTCTGCGTGTCCAGATGAGAGTCCGGTTCCGACTCCTCCCATCTCCAGAAATAACTCCACCTACATTAAGGTAGTAACTCCACCCCCTCCTGAAGAAGCACCGCCCACCAAACCAGACCCGCCCCCTCCTCGGCCGTACACAGAGAGGGAGAGGAATGTGGTGAGTGTTGATTAGAGATGTGTGATATATAGTATATAAATGCAGCCGTTGTGTTTCCTCTGCATCTGAAAAGATGAATTTTGTTGATTCTGATTTCATTTGCTTGGCAACAGCTCAAATGTTGATTAACTCAAAGTATAATTTGTCCGTGTGCAGGACATCCTGAATCATCTCATTAACGACATCGAGGCCTTCACAACCCACCTGACAGCCGTCGCGCCCAAGATGGACAAGAAGAAGAAGAAGAAGAAGAGGAGTATGGGTGAGGGAGAGGAGTGTGAGTGTGTGAGATGATGATGATGATGATGACGGTGATGATGATGAAGGCTCTGTTGATGTGTCTCTGTAGCTGTGAAGGGAATGCCGTCAGAGGAGCACTTCTCCATCTGTTTGAGGAAAATCAAGATGGCCTTTAACCTGCTGGTACGTCTTTTTAGATGATATGATGGAACGTATGCCTATAAATGTATATTAAATATGTTAAAATGTGCTATTAATGTTATATTGCATATTTCATGGAAATGGTTAACACTTAATATTGTCAAACAATTGTTTGTCAATCAGGCCAGCCTGCAGGGGAAGATCAACAATCCCAGCGCCGCTGAACTCACTCACTGTCTGTTCTCTATACTGGATCTGGTGAGACACCTGCCTGTGTGTGTGTGTGTGTGTGTGTGTGTGTGTGTGTGTGTAGTTGATCTGAAGTGTGTGAATGTGTTTGTGTAGGTTGTGTTTTACTGTGATGAGGATCTACCTCCGTCTATCGTGGCTCCTCTCTTCGAGCCGGAGTGTGTGATTTTTCTGAGCGAGGAGGCGACGCAGGAAGAGGATCATCTGTGGCAGTCGCTGGGAGACGCCTGGAACATTCCCAGGTAAAACACTCTCACACACACACACACATTTATACCCTCAGACTTACTCACACACTTAAACAGTCAAACTCACATACACTCAGACTCACACACGTTTACACACACAGACTCTCACACACTCAAACACACACACACACACACACTCACACACACACACACACACACACATTTACACATTCAGACTCACACACTCAGACTCACACACACTCAGACTCACACACACATTTACACACTCAGGCTCACAAAGACACATTTACACACACACACACACACACACACACACTCAAACATGTAGTTTAACAATTGCGTTTTCATTTATACTTTTGGTAGATGCTTTTACATCAACAGAAGCAGCTCACAGTTAATGAATACAACAAGTGATTTAGTATAAGATATTACGTGTGTGTGTGTGTGTGTGTGTGTGTGTGTGTGTGTGTGATGAAGCACTAAGTGGCCAGAGGATGATGATGATATTCCCATCTTCACACCTGTGTTTGATGACGGATGGGAGCCGCCAGACATCAGGAACCCAGAGCCGAGCGTCACAAACACGAAAGCCAACACAAACACAAGCAAACCAGAGCCAGCTCGAGCTTCTGTGACACGACAGACGGTACGAGCACACCACACACACACACACACACACACTCACACACACACACCCTGTCATTCAGCCGTTTCAATGCTCTCTGTGTGTTTGTGTAGAGCAACAGATCGTCTCCGGAGCCTGAGGACAGGTATAGACACCAGAACACACAAGAAATGTGAGATGTGCTGCCGTACCAAGAGTGTGTGACGTCGTGTGTGTGTGTGTGTGTGTGTTTGCAGCTCAGAGGAGTTACCGGCGAGCTACATGAAAGCTGTGTTTGATTTTGAAGCACGAAACCCACGAGAGCTTTCTATCAGTAAAGGTGAACAACTACAGGTGAGACACGAAACACACACACACACACACTGATACACACTTTATCAGCTCAAAGAAAAAACATTTATTTAACTTAGAGTGTGTGTGTGTGTATACATGCTTACATATTTGTCTGTGAGCCCCAGCAACCCTTACTAGACTCCATTTACAGGATTACTGTGTGTGTGTGTGTGTGTGTGTGTAGCTCCTGGACATGTCTAAGCAGTGGTGGAAGGTGAAGAATGAAAAAGGGCAGATCGGTTACGTCCCGAACAACATGCTCCAGCCTCCGTCGCAGCAGGACAGAGCCGTACGTAACTCAGTGTTCAGCTGCGCTTCTGATCATCAGTGTGTTCACGAGCTCCTCCCCCTGACCCGCAGGTGACCCCGTCTGCGCCCGCGCTCACCCGGAGGTCCCGACCCGAGGAGGTGCGCGCCTGGCTGGAGCACAAGGGCTTCAGCAAAATGTGAGCCAAACCTCTCCGTGCACCATCATCACCTTCTGGGCTTCATGATAGTTTCAGTTTGTCAGTCTCTTTGAGCCAGTAGCGCACTGCATTGTGGGATGTGTGTATTAGCGTGTGTGTGTGTGTGTGTCAGTACGGTGCGGTGTTTAGGAGGCGTCAGCGGCTCGATGCTGCTGGGAATGACTCGAGACGAGCTCAAGACCATCTGTCCGGAGGAGGGCGGCCGCGTCTTCTACCAGCTACAGAACGTCAAATCAGCTCTCGCGGTGAGTGTGACATCATCACCATCACCACCACACGACTGTGATGTCACTCTGACCTCATCTTCGCTCTCTCCAGATGGCCAGTGAAGTGAGGCCGATGATCTGAGGCACAACCGGACGCTGAATCTCTAAAATCTGTACGATATAAACACCTTCTGGCTCACAATTTTTATATTTCACGAAACAGTCGTGATTTCGTATTTTGCTGCGTTGCATCTGATCAGCAACTTAAGTGAATGTGAACAACATACACCGTTTAAAAAAAGAAGCAATTTTTTTTACATAAAATTCCAAATGAACCGGACCAAAAAAACTGTGCTGCAAAATATATTTATATTTTTTGTCTGTTGATAATAAATCTGTCATTGTATCAAATTTATATAAAGTGAGAGTTATCAGTATTAACACGAAGAAAAGAATTAAACGAATCGTTAAAATCACGAACAGTGCTCTACAGTATTCTACATATTTATTTCCAGCAAAATAGCATAAATATTCCTCTGAAGTTTCATGGTGCTGCTGTTGTCGGTTAATACACGTACATATTCATGCTTTTTCAACAAAATTCAGTGACATACGGGGAAAAGGCGAACGGAACTCCATAATACTGTACCTGGGGCAAAATTTTTACTGTAAAATGAAAAAAACGACAGTAAATAAATCTGAAAAATAAATGGCAGGCTTCGTTCTGCTACCAATGTTGACAAATTGATGCTGGTTTTCACAATCCTGAATATGTATGCTATTGTTTTGGTGCTTTTTGATTAAAAGATGCACAAAAACCCACATGAGATTAAACAAGCATGCTTTATTAAAACCAACAAAACACTCATTCTCACAAAAAATAGATATATTTCGAATTTCTATGATCGTTTGCTTTCTAGCGCGTTGTGCGTCATGCCTTGCTCTGGTTTTATGTGCTAATTTCTATAAATCATGCTTTATGTTCGAGTCATTTATTAGTTCAGTCAATACTGTGGCGATTAACAGTCAGTTTAACGTTCAACTCAAACTGAAAAACGGAAAACGCGACAAACTCAAAACGAACGTATATTTTAAGCGTAAAATATTAGTTGCTTTTGTAAACTAACTTGTAAACATCAGAGAAAGGGAGGTTTGATGAGATTCTGGCTCCACAGCGCCTCCTGCAGGACTGGAGGACTTTTACTTCTGAACGGAGAACGAAAAAACTACAAAATGGCCAGAAAATGACATGATAAACGAACAGAAGACTGAAGTACACATTCACAGTGCGTTATGATTACAAAATTCAACCTTCAACATCAAAATAGCGAAAGTAAAAGGCATACGGGGGCTAATAATAATAATAGTGCATTAATAATGTATATAGTATTCGTAAAATTTAATTTTGGTTTTAACAAGAAATATAAGTATATTAATTATACTAATATGTCATTTGTTTTATTATACATATGAACTATTATACATATTAATATATAAATGTTGATACAGTTATATTTATTTTTAACATTACCATATAATAGTCATACATTTAGTGCCGTTTATATGTTTCAATTAAAATATATTCATATAAATAAATAATAGTTTTTTAGTAACATATTACTGCTAATAGTATTTATATAACATACTTGTTTTTTCCATATTAATATTGTATTTTTTTATTATATGTGTATTATTATTAAGGTCGGAGTTATGATCACAGACGCCTCAAATGAAATCTTCAAAATAAAAGTCTCTAAAGTAAAAGGCACGTGCGGGAGCGTGACGTCACGACGGAGGTATAACGTCATAATAATAGCGATGCATAGCTGAAACGTCTCGAAGCATGCGGTGAAATGAGAGGAATGGAGGGAATGTGGCTTTGGTCCGTCTCTAGCGTGCTGATTGGACAGGCGGGGTGCGGGCGGGCTCAGGCTTCGCCTCTACTGTCCTGATTAGATAAGTTAGTGTGGGCGGGGCCAGGGCTAATCTCTAGCGTGATGATTGGACAGGCGGGGTCAGGGCTCATCTATAGCTTCCAGACCGGACAAGCAGAGTGTGGGCGGGTCCAGGTTTCGTCTCCCTGATTGGACAGGTCAGGCTCGTCTCTAGCGTGTTGATTGGCTGGATGTGAACGACAGCACGTCTTCCTCCTCGATGCTGTCCAGCTCCTGCGTTCGGACGGCTTGCGTGATCAGGTGCAGCTCTTCACACATAGTCTCGTATCGATACGCCACGCGGATGTCCGGGACGTTTGTGCGCCGGATGTCGTTACTGACGGGACCCTCTTTGGTGTAATCAGGACCCAGCCAATGGCTCTTAGCCTGAGACGTGAGGAGAGAAGAGAGTCGTTCCAAAAATAAACATTAACACAAATTAATGAGTGATTTATTTAGCATTTTTTCATTTATCGAGGTGTATAATAATGTTGATATTATTATAAATGCAACAAATATAATGTAAAATAAAACTGTAGTATATGCTACAAATAAACATTTTGACAATAATAACACAATAACATCAATATACTTCTGAATAAAAATCAAAGAGTGAATTAAGTATGGTTTTTAATATATTCTGTGTGTGTGTGTGTCTGTGTGTGTGTATAAACTTTTATAATCATTTTTTCTAAATTATATAGTTATATTTTACAACAATATAGATTAATAATTATTGATTAAAATATTATATTACAATTTTTTTATATATATTAATATGCCTATATTTTTTTTCCAGTTTAATATTTAATTACAAAAACTGATAAAGTACTGACAAAAAATCATATTTATCACATATACTTTTGATAATTTTATTTGTTTCATCATTTTGCTTGTGTGTGTGTGTGTGTGTGTGTGTGAGTAAGTGAGTGTGTGTGTGAGAGTGAGTGTGTGTGTGAGAGTGAGCAAGTGAGTGTGTGTGTGTGTGTTACCCTGTGTGAGAAGCCGCTCATTAGCACGCTGTTTCTGGCGAGTTCACACATGTCACAGGAGCTGAGCTTCCAGACCTGAGCGGCGATGCTGTACTCCTCCATCAGAGGCTCCTGAAACACACACACACACACACACACGTTTATACACACACACGCTCGACAGGGATCCTCAGACGGGGGTGTCTCGCTCACCTTGGTGAAGTGGAACTGCAGCGGGTCGTCGGTGGACAGCGACACCATCAGGCCGCGGGACAGATACTCAGGCAGAGGGTTCCGATGATAACTCAGAAACAGACTGTTGTTGCTGAGCGGAGACATAGCGATGCCCACCTGAGCCAGATAGTACAGGTACTGCAGGACCGGAGCCTACGACACACACACACACACCATCACTGACCACCTGACCTCCACCTCCTCACTCTCTCAGCTCTGTCCTCATACCTTCCTGAGCAGCAGTCCGTGGGAGATGTTTTCCGACAGCATGAATCCAGACACCAGGTGATGGATAGGCCCCGCCTCCCCGCAGTGAGGTCGCAGCACGAAGGTGTGGAAGCCCCGCCTCCTGCTCAGAGACAGGTGTTTAGAGGCCGGTCCGGAGCGGCTGGGTCACGTGGCGTGTGTGTGTGTGTGTGTGTCGGGTCTTACCTGCGCAGGTGGTTGAGGACGGTCATGTTGGCGTACATGTAGTACAGGTAGTAGGAGTACGGCGGGTTGTCGTCGTCACACCAGCGCGCCGGAGACGGACTGTCCAGATTAAAGATGTGATGCTCCGGCTTGGACTCGTCGTCAACGCTGTCGAAGCCCACCACCTGAGCGCCAGCACCAACATTTTGTAGCTTTCGGTTAGGTTTTCCGCCCAGGTCAAACAAACTAGAGGTGCTGATGACATCATCCTGACTTCTGCATGTTGAGTAACTGAATGCTGAAGTGACTCACGTGTTGTAGTAAGAGGTGTAGTTGAGGGTGGCTGCTGGGATTGATGGTGACCTCAAACAGAGGCAGGAAGATGTTCTCCAGCATCTGCTGGAAGTTACTCAGCTGCTTCTTACTGCAGTAAACATCACTGCAGGAAACACAACAACACACTCTTTTAAACTCACTGTGTATCTCTGTGTGTGTCTGTTTGTGTATCTGTGTGTGTGTGTGTGTCTCTCCTCACAAGAGTCGTGGGATCTGGACGAGCCAGCGGACGTTGTCGGAGTAGACGGAGTGAGAGACGGCCCACTGCGCCAGTTTGTCCCACTCGTCCATGGAGCGTCCGTAAACAGACAGACGCAGCTCAGCGTTCTGATACTTACTCTCCTCCAGGTCTGACATCACTTCCTGCGCACACAGGAAACACATGAATATGATTTGTGAAAATGCTCCAAAGTTCAGATCTAAATGATTTGTTACAAGCGACTGAAGTCTTGATCGGATTCAGGAGATCGGCAAACCCACTCCGAAATTTCCCTAATGCAGTTTGAAGTCCCAATCGCGAACATCATTTCGGATCAGAACTCGGATCGCAAATCATTCCATTCACAAAACGATTCACGAACTCACTCCGAAGCTCCAATCCGATTCAAATGTTTGGCAAGCCGATCGGAGCGCTTCGAAATCATCCGGCGAGTTTCAAAAAGCTCCCTTTCACCCATAACTCCATTATTTTTCAAAACCACACAAAAGTTGTCGTAACTCAAAAATTTGCATAAAGATAAAAAGGTAAAAAAAACTGTATATTTTAAACAACTTATATTAAGTTACGATCAATTATGTGACATATTTCATATGCGTGATATTAATTGGCATTTAATTTATTTCAAATAATTGCGTGGCGCACCTTGACGATGTGTCCGAAGTATTTCCCGTGGATGTGGTTGTCGGTCTTGATGAAGATCTCTCTGAGGATGGACTCTCCGATGGGGTTGTATTTGGAGTTGAATTTGTCGAAGCGGTGGAAGGTGTTCCTGTCCTGTGGAGGAAGCGGGCGGAGTCACGTGACTGCTGGCGGGTTAGCATGCTAGCGTGTTAGCGTGCGAGCTCTCACCGCGTGCATGTCCAGCGTGTCCACGCTCAGGTCGTACGCCGTCAGGTTCATGTTCTCGAACACCTCCATCAGCGTCTGTCCGCGGCCGCCCTCCATGTGCACGATCTCGTCCGGGTACTTCTTCATGGCGCTTTTGATAAAGCGCAGCAGGTGCTTCTGGTTCATGCAGGACGACGCGTGGATGTGTGTGTCCACCTGACAGAGACAGTTCACCACAATTCATACGCTAATGAGTTCTGCGGGCTACGGAATTGCAAATTTTATTACAAATTCGAACACTATACGTCTGTTAGTATTAAATTATGGATTTTCTGTATGTATTAAGCATATTCAAAAAATATTGTGACTATATAATTGATATATAAATATTAAAATATATATATATATATCAAATAGCAGAACAAATTTAAATAGAACTGAAACTCATTTTTGGTCATTTTTGAACGCAATGCTACTGGTCTAATTGGATTCAATGATCTATGCTAAGCTATGCTAAAAATGACCCATACATAAGTGGAATTAAGGCATGTTAATAATGCATCTCTCAGTCGATTTAAACTCCTTTGCTGTCATTTGCATTAAATGCCTTCAGCTAAAAGTACCGATCGTCACCTTGCGAATGTTGTAGAAGTCTCTGTGCGGCACCTTCTTCTGCGCGGCGAGCTCCTTCATCTCGTTCAGCAAGACGTGCATCTGAAACTTGGAGCTGAGGTACTGCAGGCGCCGGTAACAGAAGGACTTCCTGTAGAGAAACGGACACATTAGATGCATCAGACGGCCCCGGCTAAACCCAGTGCATGCTGGGAAATGAGTCACTCACACTGGGCCGTTAATGATGAGCGCCATCATCACGTTCATGTCGGCGATGTACTCCTGCAGGTCTGGATACGGCAGGTCCAGCTCGGTGCTCCTGTGGATCAGTACAACACAGACACACTAGTGAGCGTTTCCTGACTTTTACACAAGTTTGTGTTTGAAGATTAGAACTATTTCTTTAACCATTTCCATATTAGCCAAATTTAAACTGTATTTTTGTGCATTACTTATTGTTTACGTCGTTAAATTCCTTTCATTTTTCTATTTGCAATCGATGTCAGATTTACGAGATTGTTATTGAATTGAGTTTCAGTTCATTTGTTATTCTGGCATCATTAATGTAGCATAAAATCATATTTTACAATAGTTACTATGAATTTTATGTCTGTAACTCAAGCATGGATTTAAATTTTAAATTTCAGTAATTAAGTTGTGTTTTTGTTCGTTTTAACACTTGATGCCTTATGTGTTTGTGCTGTTTTTTTTATTTAGCAATTATAGAACTTAAATGGAAATTAAAAATCTGCTCTAGCTAAAAACTAGCTGAAATAGAATTAGTTTATTAGCTTTTCTGCACTATATTTTATACTTCAATGAAACTTAAGTTAACTTGTTAGCTTCTACAATGTAAAAAAAAAGTATTGTTGATCTTAACAACATTTCTTAGTAATTAACTGTGATATTTACTATAATTAAAAACCGTTTCCGCGCCATGTTTTTGTTCCAGTGCATTTCTGTTCATGGTTTGAAACGGGCTCATGTGTCTTCACGATCCATTTTACCTTCCAAGGACGTCCCCAAAAGGAGGTTTATCTAAATGTAGCTGATTCAGGACGTCTGCTGTCCGTGTAACTCACTTGTCCATGGGGTTTTGTGCGGTGTAGACGTGGATGACTCCGTCCACCATCCTGCAGCTGTACCCGGCGTCCGGCGGCAGGTTCTTCATGTCCTGGCCCTCGTACGGATGCGTCTCCGACACCGGCGGGTGAACAGACACGTCTGAGACACACACACACACACTCGTCAGCGCTGGGCTGTGTTAGAGGTGTGTTTTCGTGCGGAGGAGCTCACACACACCTGAGTCGATGGGGCTCTCGTGAAGGTCCTCGTACATGCTGACGTCCAGCGGCCTCTGGCTGAGCTCCTGCAGGACCGTGCCGTGGTCTTACAGAAGGTCTGCAGAGACAGAGCCATGTACTTCTCTCTGATGAACAGGGCCTTCACAACACACTTGGCCGCGTCCACCAGATCCGTGAACGGCACCTGAGCACACAGACGTCACAAGAATTAATGAACGACAGTAAAAGTGTCCTGGTTTTTCCGTAAAAGCCTCGCTGAAACAACAAAGACTTTAAAACTAAATTTTATGAAATTCTTACGTAATATGAAAATGTAAGAAAATAGATAAGATTGCAAAGATTGACATTTCAAAACCAGAGATATTCTTTATTAACGTTAGGACTTGTCCACACTCCCCTAAAACGACATTTCTACGTCACAGAGTGGGTTTATTTTTATAACACCGCCGTTTACGCAAAGAAAGGACGAGGAGCTATTATTCTGTCTGTAGTGTTGCTGAGGGCGCCATGTTCCGGAGATGCTGTGTTTCGTCGTGAAAAAAGAAAATACTTTGTGCTTTCAAAAGAGGACATAGTTAAGTCAAAATGTTGAGCTTTTTTAGTCACAAGGTCACATTCAGTACTAACTAATATTAATTTACACTCAAGCTTGTTTCTATGGTTCTCACCCCACACTTCTCCTCTCCCGAGATGGACACACGCTGGAAGTCTGTCTCCACCAGCATCTCTCGCTCCATAAGATGGTGGTCCACCACGTCCACATAACTGTCCTTCAGACCCCTGCAGACGGACACATGAGATGAGAGACAGAGACGGACCGACAGAGACGGACAGATAGACGGCAGAGACTCACTCCAGGTCTGCGGCGCTGTCTATTTTCATGAAGTCTTGTTTCGCTCGCAGCAGAATCTCGGGCTCAAGCCTTGAAGGGTGTGAGGCGAAGCGGCGGATTTGAGTGAGTAACACACACACACACACACACGAGAAGAGAGAGTATAAATCAGTCAGATTGATTTCTCTAAAGCGCTTTCATTACAGTGCAGCAGTGGGAATCTGAAACTCTCCACACGAGCGGAAAAAAGTGTGTGTTTAAGCATCTGCAAGAGACACAAACCCAAACACACCCACACGAATGGCTGAAACACGGCCAAACCGTGGCCGGCGTCTGTGCGTGTCTGCGGTGTTTTGAGTCAGTGTGTTCGTAGCAAAGAATTCACGCAGATCGCAAACAAAACGCCTGAGCAGGTGCGAAGCCATTACAGTCCACTCTGTGCCAAAATGTCACAATGGATTTTTTTTTGCCTTTCAGAAACTTTTCAAAAGGTTTTCAAAACATAGTTTTGCCTGAACATAAGATTTTGTTAAAATATATATATATATATATATATATATATATATATATATATATATATATAATGTATATGTATATGTACCTTAAACTTCAAATATATTCTGATTGGCTTTCAAATGTACAATGAAAATTAAAAAAATATAAAAAGTTTATTTTCCTTTCACTTTCCTTTCTCTTTGGAGTTTTACAAGCTGTTAGAGCGTAGATAAATATATTCTGATTGGCTTTCACACATCACATTTTTTGTTGCATTACTTGACGTCCTGACTGATCTGTCGCTCCAGTCGGTGGCGTTTCTCCTCCAGCTGTTCAATGGGACTCTCTTCAGGAAACTCATACGGAGCACAACGCATGTCGCTGTCCGTCAGACTCCTCGCCAGCAGCTCCTACACACACGTTACACACACGTACATGTTACAATCACAAGCTGAAGAGCAAACGCTTACACACTTTACAAACGCACACAAGCGTTACATCCACACGCATGTTACGATCACACACCTGTTACGATCGTACATGTGCTTTGTAAGTAGTGGTCGACCGATATATTGCCTGATATTTTTCAAATTCGACTTTAAATAGCACCATTGGAGCACACAGTGCTCATGTTCTCCCTCTAGTTCTGTCTAATATGGATAGAAGATAGAAGTGTGACTAATAATAAGATAGAACTCACACACACACACAAATGAATTAAACTAAATACAATTATATCAGCTTCATATTGGTCATCAGTCACCCTGCTTTCCAAGACATCGTCATCATCTGGTTGGTCGACCACTAACTGTCATCACACGATATATACACACGTTACAAACACACACGTCACAATCATAGATGGGTGTTACAATCAAACGCGTTACACACTTTACACACACTTGTGTTACAAACACACTTGTGTTATACACATTTTTTTCAATCATATGTTACAACACACACCTGTATTTTCATATGTTACACGCATCACAATCAAATTACACAAACACTCACGCTACAAACACACCTATGTTACAATCATATGTTACACATGTTATAAATACACCCTTGTTACACACGTGTTACAATCATACATGTTACACACACGTTAGAAAAGCACTCGTTACACACACGTTACAATCATACGTTACACACGTTATAAATACTCCCTTGTTACATGTGTTACAATCATACATGTTACATGTTACATATACACGTTATAAATACACTCGTTACACACACACAACGTAGGCTAGGTTTTGAGACAAATTTGACAATTCAATTTGATTGCGTCTTACAAGGTTTCGATTCAATTTCCGATGAATTCTGGTGCAACTAAACAGATTAGATTAGATTTTCTCAGTTAAGAACATGGGTTGAAGCTCCTTATTTTAAACTCTCAAAGTGCATTAGATGAAATAATTGAATTTTAAAATGTACAAAATTTTTGTTTTTCCCCCAATTCATAATTTGTTTTTTTGCTTTTTTTTTAAATATTACGGTGAATATTGCATTGTTGACTTATATATATATATATTATCATATATATGATATTTTAATATTATTACATTCCTAATATTGTTACTTCCTATAAACACACAAACACACACACACTCACCTCAGCGATCTCCTTGTATTTGCCGTCCATTGATGTGCGCAGGTCGATGGGCAGGTGTTTGTGGGTGACCGGCGTCCCGGGCAGAGAGCGCTGGGACAGCAGAGGCCTGGCGTCAGCAGAGGCACACAGATCTACACACACACACACACACACACACACACAGACGGTTATTAATACCAGTAATTAGAGTCAATCTCTATTACAGGTGCTCATAGTTGTGTGTCCACTCACTTTTCACCTGCTGGATGACGTCTGACCACAAATCACTAAGACAGTTCAGACAGGAAGAAAGAAAATCACATAGCGACCATCCCTATTGCCATAGTGATGCCCTAGTAACCCAGTAACACTCTAGCAATCATCTGAAACACCCCAGCATTGCATAGCAACCAGCAACAACACCCTAGCAATGCTTTGGTATCAGCTAAGCAACATTAGGTGGCTAACCGGCTGTTTTTTACGGTTATTCACGACAGCGGTGCAGAAAGCAGCACATCGCCGAAGCCCAGCGCTCATGTGCAGATGACACTCATTCATCAGTGTCACTAACAGACGCTACACACTCTCACTTCAGTGCACTCGGTCTGACGATAAACCCTTCAAAAAATACTAGATATTTAAAACAACATCTGGGCTCGCTGTCTGGGAACAAACGAAAGCAATATATATACAACAAATATCTATTGTGTCCCAGACTAGAAATATATTTTTGTCTTGTTGGCCTATTTAAACGTTCTTGTTAACTTGACAATTAAAAATGATTGTTAGGTTTTGCTTAAAACAAGAGAAAATGGGATGGATAAAAATTATTTTAATTCAAAGGCTAAAGAAGATTTTCTTGCCTTATTGGCAGATATACAAAAAAATGAAAAATCAAGAAATGATATGAAAAAAGGTTTTTACATATGTGTGCTCACTGTGTATATTTATTATGTAAATAAATACACACACACACACACACACACACACAGAATATACAATTATTAAATTAGGGGAAAATGTCTATCAGTCGTGCCAAGATTCAAACGCAATCAAGTCAAATTCATCATGTGACTTTAAGGTGATCATGTGACTCCTGTTTAAATGGAATCATTTGAAACACCTCAGAGCGGTGCAAATAAAGCCATCACACACACACACACACACACACACACACACACACACACACACACAGAGAGAGAGAGCCGCACGTAGAGCTGACGGGGTGTGTGTGTAGTGTGTGGTGCGTGCTGTACCTGTGTGTAGTCTGATCTCTGCTGGGATGCTCAGGATAACAAGTACTTCCTGTCCGGCTGTGTGTGTGTGTGTGTGTCTCACTGCGGCGGATCTCTCAGTGTGTGTCGGGACGCTCGGGTTCACTCGCGTTTGGCTCGTACCACGCTGCAGATGGAGGCGGGGGGGTTCAGCGGAGGGACGCACCACTGTGTGTTTAAACCCCATCCTGGGAAAACCAGCATGAACACACCTCTGTGTGTGTGTGTGTGTGTGTGTGTGTGTGTGTGTGTGTGTGTGTGTGTGTGGCTGCGATGCTGCACTAGCACACTCTGTAGTGTGTACTGTGTGTACACTTCCTATTTCAGAATCAGATACTTGTAAAAATGATCATTTCAAATGTGTGCGTCTTTTATTTTTGGGGCTTTTACAAACACATTTGTTTTTGAATCATTCGTTCAAGTGATTCGTTCGAAAGCACTGATTCATCCAGTAATGAAACGAGTGAATTCCGCTAGATTTTGTTTAGTCGTCTTATGTCTTTTCTTGAGAGAACTACAACCTCCATTTTTTATGTTCATTATATTCAGCAGCGATTAAATGTTGTGCAAACAAATTTTAGCACACTGGAATTTAAAAAAATGGATAGATTAAGAATGTGAAGTGATGAGCAGAATTAGACTGGTATAATTCTAATGAATCACACTGTGGTCATGTGACCTTGTTGTGCTACATTCTATTCGAAGATCAAAGGAGAGAAATGAAGAGCCCAATAAGGCTGCTTTAGCCCCGCCTCCCGGTCAAATGAGCCAATCGCGTGTCTGCTTACTCCGGAATGCATACCAGACTGAAAAATTGTTTTACTTGTTTATGATATCATTTTATATTGCTATTTTTTTTGTTTTATTATTATAACATTGATGAGCCCCGCCTCTGTCAAATGAGCCAATCACGTCTCTTTACTCAAAAATGCACTCTAGCTACTTTAAAGAACAGTTTTATTTGTGTGCTTTGAGTTGAAGAGAAATTTATGACGCCACTCTTGTCTGATTTTTCTCATGTGAATTTAATCATAACGCAACATTTTTTAAAGCACGTCTAGAAAATTATTCTCTCATGCTTGCTAATATTTTATTCATGATTATCTCTATTAGTAGCATTTATTAGTTTGCATATTTTCTCTTTTTACATATTGGCATACATGTTGGCATTTTAATGCTCATATAGAAATTTCTTTCACTAAAGTTCGCTGAACTTTAAGAACATGCCTTACAAGGATTTGTTTTTTCTTCTAGCTTCTCTACAGCCATTCACAAACTGCCATGTATTTTTACTCAGATAAGCCCCGCCCCTGAATGAATGTGATTGGCTGCTCTTTCTGAGTATGCAGGTGGTTATTAGGCAGAATAAAACACACACAGAGACTGAACTCATGTTATTGTCTGTAACCCAGCGTCTAGACCGAGGTTTAGAGTCACAGTCAAATTTAGAAGCTGAACACACACGTATTATACCACTAATGAGAGCTCTGTGTGTGTGTGTGTGTTTCAGACACTTAAAGGCAGCGGGAGACTCAGTTGTAGGTGTCATAATGTGACGGTGTGTGTGTGTGTGTGTGTGTGTGTGTGTGATAAGATCTGATCTCTGTGATTAACTGTACTTTAAACTCCCAGAGCCTTCAGCCTGACAGACTACAGCACGCACACACACACACACACACACACACACACACACACACACACACACGTCCAGCAGATGGAGCTCTGCAACCAAACTGCACCACTTTGGTTGTGTAATAATAATTAATATTGTATGTAAAGTCCAGTACTGGTCAATTAAGATTATATAACAAACAAAAAGTGAAAGTAAAAATTATATATATACATATATATATATATATATATATTCTAATTATAGTTTTATTTGCTTTATTATTCACATTGTTTTTATATTTATATCAATGCCATTTATTATTTAAAAAAATGTAGCATGCGTTTAATCTTTTACTAATACCAGGAGTAATATTTATGATATTTGAAAGTAAAAAGGTTTTGTGATATATTTTCCCGCTCTCACATTGTATTACTTTTTTCCTTTAATTACATTTTTAATAATTGTTCCCATCTGCAGTCATTTGTATTTATTAGACTACAACACTGAAAACATTACATGTATTGTTTTCTTCATTTTTTTATTTTTAATGCTGTTTAATGCTTTATTTTTAATTTATATTTATTATTTATGTAATGTTTTAGTAGTAGTGCAACTAAAGTTGTTTTGTCGTCTAAAACGGTTGCAAATACATACTTAAAATATTGAAATATAGTTTTTTCTCCACTTATTTGTCTTGATCCCTGGTCTCCTTCAGATAAACGGGAAGGTCGCGGGTTCAATCCCAGGTAAGGAGATTGTATAATTCATGTGTAATTCATGAGCTCTCTCGTCACACGCCTCGGCGAACACTTTCCCACAATCCCACATTCCTGCACTTATCATTAATATATGGATGCGCTCGGGACGAAACCAGCAAAACTGGCTGGAAAAACGCTGAAAGTTGTCGCTCGCCGTTCAGAGACCGGACGGAAACACTGACCTTTACGACTTCGTGATCGTAAATACGCTTAAAAGTGTTACCAATAATTTCAATCATTTTTTGTAAAAGTTAAAATTCGACCGAAAACGTTTAATAAACATTTTAACGTATTTATTTTAATTTTGCACCCGTTTGGCCGAGCGAAAGAGTACCGAAACGGAAGAGAAAGTGTGGAGCGGCCTGAGCGGCTCTGGAGACGCGGACCCCATCACACCCCACCCCTTCCGTCTCTCAGCGGCGGGACTCACCCGGGCTCGTCCGGCTGTGTAAGCTGCGTCTCTGGCAGGCTTTAGTTTTGCTTTTGCTCTGCGCCGGGGCTGTGCTGGAGTCCGACATGCTGCCGAGCGTCCGTCTGCACACGGGACGGATGGAGAGAGAGAGAGAGAGACGGAGAGAGACGAGCGCTAGGAGACACTTATCAGAGCAGGACGCTGTGCACAGGGGGCGGGGCTTGGGGATCTCTTAGCGCAGTAGTGGAGGCGGAGCCACTCCCTTCATACATCAGCAGAGGGGAGGGGCTTAGGATTCCCCCACAACAAGCTCAGCCTCATTTTGATCGGTTGCTGCGGCAACCATGCAGCAAGACCTGCAGCTTCTGCAGAACGGAGGGTTTCTAAAACCAACTGTGCGTCCTGCGCAGTTTAAAAGCCAAATGTCAAAGAAATGTGCATTAAAAATAACGCAAATTATGTAGTGTATGAATGAAAACACACACACATGCATATATGTGTGTGTTTTGGGTAAAATAAATTTAATACATTTATTTAGGTGTATACCACTATTATATAAATAATAGTGCATTAAAATTATATTAAATTACAAATTAAAAAAAAGCAAAAACTACATACTTAAAATGTAAATATAAAGTTAAATACATTTATTTAGGTGTGTGTGTGTATATATATAATTTGTACCACTATTATATAAATAATAGTGCATAAAAATGTAATTACAAATGAAAAATAAGCAAAACCTGCATAATTAAAATTAATTCCGCAAATAACCTCTTTGTAATTTGTGGGGTATACAGTATCCCACAATGCAATGTGCTCTGTTTTATTTAATCCTAAGTCTTGACTCGTTATTTGATCAAACTGACAACAAAATAAACAAATACATCCATAAATATGTAATGCTAGTGTGCTATCTCAGAACTGAAATTCATTAAAAAAAATAACATAAGCAATAAAAAGACTAAAGTAGATGATCTCCTTGATTTCGAAGGGATGTGCTGTGATGTAAACGCATCGTTCAAGCATACTTTAACACCGTTTCATGGTTTTGTAATAAGCAGACTAGTACGCGTTACACGCCGCACACGCGCAGACTCACGCGCCCTGCGTGACGAATACACGACGCAATAAAGACGTCAAAGCGCTGATAGCGGGAGTTCCGTTAGAGAGAAAGCGATAAACCTATCAGCCGCTCGGGAGGACTTTCACCTAAACGAGAACTCAGTCCCGGTTAAACATTCACCTGGTCGGGAAAAAGAGCTCCGTTTAGCTCCTCTGGTCCGACACGAGCGAGCACTGAGTATCAAACAAAGCGATATTGAAGATATGACTAACCCGATTATTGCAAAAGTGACCAACAATGCAAACGTCATCCGCGGATAAACTTGAGCAGAGAAACGCGCTGCTTTTTAGAAACCAGTAAAACGTCTGTTACTGTGTAACGCCGCGTGTGTTGTTGCGTTACAGAGTCGTACGCGTGTGTGAACGCTGTGTGGTTCTGGACTCACTCGACATGTCTGTAGATTCGGTTTGATCCAAACTCCGCCGCTGATGAACTGACGGTGATGATTAATAACAATAACAGCCTGATAGTCCAGGTGTTTAATATTTAACCGCTGCCGTTCTTCCGTTAGTGCCGAAACCGGAGTCCTTAACCTGGTGATAAAGTCGGAGTGGATTCGGCGCGTTCGAGTTTTTCAAGAACTTTGATAAAAAAAAATTCGCCGAAAAATGGAGTCGCGCTTAAAGGGACCGCGGCACATTTACGCGGAGCCGATCAGACGCGATTCAGATCGATCGAGATTGGATTGCGACCTGCTGTACGGCTAGGTCGGGGTGTTTTAAATCAATAAATCGATAAACTACTGTACAGCTGAATCCTATGAGTGCTTTTAAGAGCGGATGGTATCTGGTGTTCATTCCGTTTACCACCAGAAGAAGACGCTGTTTAGTTCATATTCAATTTCAAAGTCCTTCATTGCGTCCAAGCCATCTTACACACACACACACACACACACACACACACACACACACACACACACACACACACACACACACACACACACACACACACACATTAAATGTTGTAAAGGAGTTTCCCGCCACTTTTAGTAATGCATTAACACTATGGACTTTTACCACATTAAACATAGGCTATATAGATTAACGTTTAAAGGTTTTGACGGTTGACATTGGCGCCATCTTGAGTTTATAACGGTAACTGACAGCTTAAAAACGGGTCTTGGGAAATGATCATCGTTTCTGAATACGTTTTATCAAACTGTGACAAATCCACCTTAGCGTTACTTGAACTTCAGAAAACACTGGTGTACACTTCTCTTTCCAGAAGAAAAGACTAAGGTCACTAGTGCTTTAAATAATTGCTCAGATTTTCCAAAACACCAAAGTCTACAAATCTAGAGATCAAAAGCCAGAGATCTCCTTAAAAACTCAAGCGTTTCTCATCAGATTTTCCCAAGACCTTACTAGATCTTACAGTTAATCAAATGCAAATTTATCCAAACGAACAATCACATTTACTAGTTACTGTATGTTTTCAATATAGTATGTTTTTCCTCTGTACAACACTTGGTATTAAGATCCAATCTCAAGGATTGGGATTGAGGCCGATGAAGAAGGTAGTGATATTCTCCTTCCAGTGCATTTGCCAACCTCCATTAAAAGGAAAAGGAGACTCTGAAATCAAAAGAAGAATTGGTTTAACAGATGTTTTAGATAACTTCATGAAAATAATAGTTTACCCAAAGTTTCTTTTTAAAGACATTTTTGTCAGCTAAAATAAAAAGTGAAAAATAAAGGTGAAAGAGTCCATCCTCTGTTGACCTCTCATACTTTTATGGTCTTGTTATTCTAACTGAATTAAGAAGAAATTGACATTAAATACGATATCTAATCATCTCCGTTGTTAGTTTTCACGGAGGCTGGAATTCACGTCAAACGTAAGTTCAGCAAAAGCTTGTTTTCGTGATAAAGGAGACAGACGTGAGAGCATATACTCTCAGCTAGATAAATATTTCAGAGTGGGCTTTGCAGTGAACCGATGAAGAAAAAGCTTCTCAAGTTAGTTTTGTTCTGTTTGGTTGGTGAGATTGAAATGTATTTTATACACAACAGGAAGCTGGGGCTCAACTGAATTGTGAAATGAGCAAAAAAAAAAAAATCCTGACAAAAAGGTGGTTATTTTAGCTTTTAGCTGAGTTTCAAAAGACTTTATTACAGGTCAGCCTCACATCTGGCTTTTCATTACTGAACCACTTTTGGACTGAAGATGCTTCACAGATTTTGGTTCTGTTTGTGGAGTCTGGCTGGTGAGTTTGAAATGTTTTATTTTCTGTCTTCTTCTTTTACATAAGACACTGAAGCTCAAACTGCTTTATTTTCAGTTCTGACTTGATTCTAATCCGAAGTGAGTGTTTTCTGCGTAGATTTATAGTTTGGAGTGGATCAATAAATATGTGTTTGGATATTACTGGTCTCAAATGCACATTTCAAACTGTTTACTGCAGTAAGCTATCGTAAAGCTAGTTAATAGCCTTAATCTGACTTTGTGTTTGTTGTTCAGGAGTTTTTGCTGATTCAGACTCAATGAAGTCAGTGATGGAAGGAGATTCAGTCTTTCTACAGACTCACATTGAATTACAGACAGATAATGTGATTACATGGGTATTTAGACATCCAGAGACGCTTATAGCTCAAATAATTAAACGTACTGGAGTCTTCTCCACATTTGATGTTCTTGACGGGAGGTTCAGAGACAGACTGATGCTGGATCATCAGACTGGATCTCTGACCATCACCAACGCCAGAAACACAGACTCTGGACTTTATGAAGTGGACATCATCAGGGGCACGACAAGAGAGACCACACACAGATTCAATGTTAGCGTCTATGGTGAGTCGCAATTACAGCCATTTGTGAGATATTTTCGTAAGTTAAAGTTCACAATATCTTTGTTTAAAAAGGTTTTGGTGCATAGTTAATGAAATTAAGGCTTAAGGCAACGGGGGGATTATCCCTTGCGAATATCGCAACGTTTAACGACTTGTGACTAAACAAAAGTCACCAATGTGAGTACGCACACCGACGTGTAAAACGTGAAGCTTAAAGCGTCATTTAAAAAAATTGGCTTGTGCTGCATCTGAAATCGCATGCTTCCCTACTATATAGCAGCATGCGAAAAACAAGGCGAAGTAGTATGTCCTGGAATTGGTAGCCTGCAAAAACAGTAGCTGAGAAATCCCAATAAAATGGATGACCTAGTCGAAAAAGTCATATTCAAAAAGTTGCGGAAACTGGAGATGCTGGAGAAGTGCGTAAAAAACGGCTGACCAATGAGTTACCTCCGAAGCTAAACGCTGTTGCTTGTGGTTGAGTTGCACTTGTTTAAATAATCAAAGTAAATGGCTGATTTATTCATCGAGAAAATCGCTCTGGTATGAACAGCGAACGATGCTGATGATATTCACGTGCGATAATCGTCCCGGTGTGTTCGAGCATTTACACTGCGAAGTTTACAAGGCACACAAGTTCCTGAACATGATGCACGATGGGATATGCTTAGCCCTGAATACCGCTCTGAAGTGCTATTTGAGACACCTTTCAGGCCTGGGACGATCTTGCAAACACTTCCTGTTGAGCACAGGTGTGTGTGTGTATTTGTTTAGGCCCTAACTTCGTTCTAATGTCACTGAATTCAGAGCGCTCTAAACTAGCATCTGTGTGCTCAAGGCTAGTCAAAATCACTGAAGCTCAAACAGAAGCGGCTTTAATATGAGCTATGATGTGATTCTCATCTTAAGTAAGTTTATGACTTTAATTCAGCTTTGAAACATCAGAATTTGATACTGTTTGTTAATGGTATTTGAGCATATGACTAGTCACTTCAGTCATAATAATAACAATTCTGTGAACAGCCCTGTTTGTGTATGTTTTGTTCAGGTGTGTTTCCTGATTCAGTGAAGTCAGTGTCGGTGATGGAGGGAGAGTCCGTCTCTCTACAGACTCACGCTGAACTAAAGACAAATGAGCAGATAACATGGACATTTGGACTTTCAAGAACTGAAATAGCTGAAATCAGTGAAAAAATAAAAATGTTCTCCACTTACGATGTTCTCGACGGGAGGTTCAGAGACAGACTGAAGCTGGATCATCAGACTGGATCTCTGACCATCACCAACACCAGAAACACAGACTCTGGACTTTATGAAGTGACCGTCGGCAGCAGAAAGAGCACGTACAGATTCAATCTTACCGTCTCTGGTCAGTCACAGCTCATAATAACCATAAAACAAACTTTATTTTTAACGTCATGCTTAGTGTGAGCTACTATAACAAATAATATAGCTGTGATCAATCTACAGTGTTACTAACAGAGCTGAACTTTATTCCTCAGACTCTTCTGTCATTGGTTGTGATTCTGCTGAAGCTGTGATCCGATTGGTCGTCTCCGCTCTGATGGGCGTGGCTGCGGTCGCTGCGGTTGTTGTTCTGGTTTATGACATCAGATCCAGAAGAGCTGAACTGGGTCCTTGATTAGCCTTTACTGATTTCTAATATCTTTCTATATTCTTTCTATATTCTATAACTAAACCCCGAGCTTCGTTTATTAGTTTGAATCTTAATTTGAACATTAAACATTAAAATAAGTAAAAATAAATCATATTTTGAGCAAGTAAAATTATATTTGTGTCATATATTCTAAGACGTAGGCTTGCGAGGCGACCGACTGCCACAAATACTCTTCAAAATATTCGTTTTAATCAACCCTGAGCAGCCGATCCAAAAAACACAATTCCACAACAAAGAGGCAAAGCTTGATATAATCTCTAGATGATCTATTCTATAATAAATATCTTATATGATTTCAGCGGTGTTTCCTGTTCCTGGCACGCATTCCCAATATCCTGGCATGTCTGTATACATTGAATATGTTTACGTGAATGTTAATTATATGAAAATATTAGGGAAATAAACATTTTCTGAACACAGTTCTAGCAGCATCTGATAAGAAGCGATCAACGAATGAGCTGAAGACGGAGCCAAACTCTCTCAGGATCTCAGCATCTCATGGCTTTTTTGCTCACTGATCATGTTATAGATCAGTTTATTTCTGCTGAAAATGACACAACTGAGCAAAACAGGAAGCTGCGGTCTACTAGAGCGAGTGTGAAGTAATCATCAAAAAAGGAGGGTTGGATTTAACAAGCATTAACACTTATTTTATCTGATGTGAGTTTCCTTTATGGGTTTTTTCCCCTTTAGATAAGGCACCGAAGCTTAGCGGTTTTAGTCGCGAAGTGATTCTCATCGGAGGTAAAAGTGTCTTCTGTTTATGACGTTGTGGCTTGTCTTTCAACATCTGGACTCGAGGGTCACTTTGCTAGGATTCTTTTGTTGAATCCAGCTCTGCTTTTAATGCAATCCAAAAACATCCAAAAGCTATCAGCTGCAGAGGCCAAGAAAGCATTACAATAGTCCAGTCTGGAGAGAACAAGAGCTTGGACAAGGAGTTGTGTGTCTTCCTAATGTTCAGGCAAATCTGCAGGTTATAGCAATATGGTTTATTAAGCTTAACTGTCCTGGAAGGAGTAATGGTTGACGAACCCAGCTGTACAGAGAAGGTGTGATCTGTCCTTCATCCAGCTAGAAGTGTCTCTCAGACAGGCTACAAATGCAAACAGCTACCATCGGATCATCTGGTTGGAACGAGAAGTAGAGTTGTGTAAAAGACCATGCAGAATTTATTAAACAATGTGTTGATTTTCTATCGGAGCTGGCTGCAGATAAAGTCTTAATCATTGCTGATTTTAATATCCATGTTGATCATGAAAAAGATGCATTAGGATTTCCACCGCAAGGGACTGCTTTATAAGTAACCTTTCCGATTTATCTCAATTTCTCAGCATATCAGTGCTATATTTTAGATTCTAGAGACTATAGACTCTCTTTTCTAGAACTTCTACGCAGTTGCTTCTTTACACTCAAGGAAGATTAAGGAAAAGAATTCAGCACCTTTGTATAATTCGTCATTGTCATTAGGACATAATCTAGTTAATTACAGGCTGATTTCAAACCCCCCTTTTGTATGAAAGGTACAAAAAAAGGTAATAATTTGTTTTAGAGAAAATGGTATCTGTAAGGATTTCCAGTCAGGATTCAGACCATATCATAGTACTGAGACTGCTCTCATTAGAGTTACAAAGGCCTGCTTCTATCATCTGATCGTGGTTGTATCTCGTTATTATACACCATCGACCACAACATTCTGTTGAATAGACCAGAAAACCTTGTTGGTTTTAGTGGAAGTGCCTTAGCATGGTTCAAATCATGCTTATCTGAAAGCCATATATTTGTAGCAGTAAATGAAGTCCACGTAACTGAGTTAGGAAAGGAAAGCAGAAGTCTTGGGTTATTTTAGACCCTAAACAATCACAGGGGAGAGCAGAGCGAAACTTTCAGGATCAAACGCTGCTTTAAGGCGCTTTTAACATGTGGTGCCAGTTTATTTCTATTGAAAATGATGCCACTGATCTACAGGAAGCTGTGGTCTACTCTAGCACACAAAAGAGAGGTACAGTCACACAACAACACTGAATAATAAATAGACGGCTCTTTAGAAAGTAGATCATTTTCACGGCTTTACTACAGAGCAGCCTCACATCATCGTTTCAGCTATTTGTAGACTCAGTCCCTTGAAGAGGTTTGACAGATTTTTGTTCGAGCTTGAGTGCTTTAATATCTTTTTAGCGCTACAGGGTCATATGGATAGTGTATCTGGGTTTTTATGGAGATTAACTGTCATCCCAATCTTGTGAGACAGCAAGTGGAGCCATATTCAGCTCAGCCGCGTCTCTCTAATAAGCATGTTATTGTGTGGAGAGAGTCTCGCTGGCTGTGGATATATTTATAAGCTTACGTGACATCAGTCTTCGATGCTAGACTAATGGTGTTTCATGTGTTCTGTCTTTAGCTAATAATGTACTGATGGTCTGGATCTCCCTCCTGTGAGCCTCTGGTCAATAGCATGGTGTTTGCTAGCCAACACTGATTAGCGACCTGCTTAGTATAGCCATCTGAGGATACAGCTATCTGAAAGATGTGTCTTTAACCTGGTGTGGATGTAACCACGGTTCCAATTTACTTACAGTGTAATTTGTGTCGCTGATAATTAAAACGTTTAAAATAAAGTGTTTGGTAGGGTTAGGGTGGGTGCAGGGAGGACGTCAGCCATGGCATCCATTTAATCATTTGAATTAAAATTAACATTTACACTCAATAAGTTGCATTTTGTTTTATAATGTACTTCAATAATGAGGCGCAATTAGTAGTATATAGCATCCATGCTAAGAAAATATGCTAATTGTACTTCTAATTGCTATCTACACTGCAAATAGATGCTGCCTGTATTTATTTATTTTCGTCATTTTTGCTAATGCACCGTATACATACTGTACATTTTCTATTATGAAAATTTAAAAAAAGCATTTACCTTGAAAAAGCGGAGAACCGTGTACTTATTAAGTGTTAGCTCACCCCAAAATGAAAATGCATTAATTTAATTTAACCCCGAGAGCTTTCCCTTCATGCATGGACAGCTAAGACAAAAACACCTGCAGCTGTGTGCTCAACATCCGGACCTAAGCAAAAGCGTTTATCACACGGCTTTGAAAAATACTCGATTCTGATTGGTCAGTGACTTGAAGTATTTCTTAATATTTATCGTCCGTAGTAGCGTTGTGTTTAAGATCGCAGACTCGTGCTCCTCTCGGTTCATGTGAACGCATCTCGCGCCATCTTGTGTCGCAGTCATTATTTTAGTACTGATATCGTTGTTTGTGTTTATTACTGCAGTCGGGCTCGTTCGTTTTACTTCGTAATGTTAGCGGCACATGTACACGTAAATGATGATAATGAAAAATAAGTAAAATTCCCATCCATCCTGTAAAAAGATAAATCATATAAATTCCTCATTTTCAAAACTACTGAAATGTAAAGAAAGCTCACGAGGGAATCTTTTTTTTTCATTGATTTAAAAAAAAATAAATACATAGATTAATAATTAAATAAAATAAAGAGAGCAACTTTTGTAGACACAGTTAGAGCAGGTCTCTTCCTGCTCCGTGAAGTCTTTAGAGAAATGAAGTACAAACGAGTTGAAGAGAGCCATAGGAAGCTGTGGCCTGGATGTGTCAATGTTCAGAGTGTAAATAAATCAGCAGAAAGAGCTGGACGGTTACACACAATAGCCAGGAATATATAGGCTGTCATCTTCGTAGACAGTTTCACTTCAGCTCATCTGTCGTCTTATTACTGAACCCACTCTGAAGAGTTTGTCTTCGTGGACCGTTGAAGATGCTTGGCAGGTTCTGCTTCTGTTTATGTTTGTGGCGTCTGGCTGGTGAGTTTGAAACGTGTGTTCGTTTGTTTGTTTTTTAAATGTCCTTTATGTAAAAACGCTGGAGCTCCAAACGCAGCAGCTTTAATTTCAGTCGTGGCGTGATTCTCGTCTGAAGTAAAAGTGTACAATGTTTTATGCAAAATCCCCACAAGCACTCAACGATAAATTGCTTTTGTTGTTTATTTACTTCAAATGTAAATTTCAAACTGTTCGCTCCAGTAAGCCAGTAAGTTCTTTAAAGCTGTGACAGATCCTGTCTGTGTATGTTTTGTTCAGGTGTGTTTGCTGATTCAGTGAAGTCAGTGTCGGTGATGGAGGGAGAGTCCGTCTCTCTACAGACTCACACTGAACTACAGGCGAGGGATCTTGTAACGTGGACATTCGGACACCCAGAGACTCTCATAGCTCTAATTGATAAAGAGGATGCAAGATTCACCACATATGACGGAAGGTTCAGAGACAGACTGAAGCTGGATTATCAGACTGGATCTCTGACCATCACCAACACCAGAAACACAGACTCTGGACTTTATGAAGTGAGCGTCGGCAGCAGAAAGAGCACGTACAGATTCAATCTTACCGTCTCTGGTGAGTCACAGTTACAGAGTCATGTACAAATGTGAGCAAGACTGTGTGTGTGTGTGTTCCCTTTGGAAAAAGAAAGGTAATAAGCTTGTAGAACAACATCACGGAGGAGTAGATTCCTCAGTTCACGCTTTACACGGGACCAATGGGTTAAATAAACTTGGTAAAGTAATAAGAAGACAAACGTGACTTCAGTCAAGCACAGACTAGTATCGAAGTGCACAGAATGCAGCGGTCATAACTTTTGTATTTAATTTAATATTTAATTTGGAGTTTTTACGTGTCTCGGTTTCCTGGAAGATCTTTCTGTCACAAGACACAACGTGAACCAATAGACAGTGACACAACTCATCCGATGAGCCTATAAGTGTCTATATACAGATTATTTGACATTAAATCACTTTGGGATAAGTCACAGCGTGAAGGCTGTATAATTGCGTGTAGAAATCAAATATTGCCCGTTAATTTAAAATGAACCTGAATTCTGTTTTTGTTTGTTTTTGGGGGAGAAATTAAAAAAAAATTTTGAGTTCCTCCACTGGCGACAAATGCTTTTTGACTCTCCTTGCTAGAGATTTGGAGTCATTACGCAGTGTCTACCTTTGTGGGAAACGTTTGATTTGTATATGTGATTACCACTAGATACAAGTCACATACAGAGGAACATCACTAAAAATGAATGACCCCCTTCATGAAATATTACTTTGTCAAATTAAATGCAATTTTCCCCCATTTTTTTTAAAAAGCATCTCAGAACAAAAATATCCAACTGTAAGTTTTCTTTTGAGCTAAACCAACTTTTTGACTCTCCTTGCTGTAGTTTTGGAGTTACGAGTCTTTGCTCTTTTGTAAGTCGCTCATAAAATGCCTTCAGGGCTTAAAGGGTTAAGCCATGCAGCAAACGCTTTTGAAAACAGGGAAGTAACTGTTGTAGGCTAAGAAGGCCATTTTTGAAGTTACTGGTAAAGTCTCTTAAGTTCTTTTAGGACAATGAAGTGGTGTTACTATGTGTAAAGAGAGATAATCCAGGTATACAGCAATAGTCCAGGCATCAGTTAAATGCTAAACAATGCATGTGAGTCCAATCAGAGCGATGCAACATGGGAGATGTAGTCCAGGGTGAAGTGCACCGGTCTGTGTGATGTGAGAGTCAATATAATGGAAGAGGAGCTTAGATGGCAAGTAAACGAAAGGATTTGTGGCGGTGACAGAACCTGTCTGTGTATGTTTTGTTCAGGTGTGTTTCCTGATTCAGTGAAGTCAGTGTCGGTGATGGAGGGAGAGTCCGTCTCTCTACAGACTCACACTGAACTAAAGAAAAATGAGCAGATAACATGGACATTTGGACAGCCAGAGATTTGTGTAGCTCAAATCAATAAAGACAACGGAAGACTCTCCACTTACGATGTTCTCGGCGGGAGGTTCAGAGACAGACTGAAGCTGGATTATCAGACTGGATCTCTGACCATCACCAACACCAGAAACACAGACTCTGGACTTTATCAAGTGACCGTCGGCAGCAGAAAGAGCACGTACAGATTCAATCTTACCGTCTCTGGTGAGTCACAGCTCATAATAACCATAAAACAAACTTTATTTTTAACGTCATGCTTAGTGTGAGCTACTATAACAAATAATATAGCTGTGATCAATCTACAGTGTTACTAACAGAGCTGAACTTTATTCCTCAGACTCTTCTGTCATTGGTTGTGATTCTGCTGAAGCTGTGATCCGATTGGTCGTCTCCGCTCTGATGGGCGTGGCTGCGGTCGCTGCGGTTGTTGTTCTGGTTTATGACATCAGATCCAGAAGAGCTGAACTGCATGTTTCACCACAAGAAAAATAGAAATACTCGCTTCTTTATTCCACTTCCTCAAGGACCAAATCTGAACAGCTCAAATCTTAAGACGTTCACATGCACTCAGCGTTTGATATGATCACAGAAGTATTTCTTGTTCCTGGCACAGATATTCAATATGTTTGTATTCACTGATTGGGTTTATATGAAAATTAATGGGAATAAAATATAAGACGGCACAGTTGTATGCACAGAGAAACTCTGAAATCTCTTTAGAGTAATAATGATCAGCTTTTTTTGAGGAAGCTGTGGCTCACTGGAGCTCCAAGCGTTTTTATGATTTTGTTTCTTTCTTCAGATGTAGTGTTAAAAAAAGAGTTTTCCATTTATATTGAGTGTAGTGTGTGTGTTTGTGATTGTAACTGTGTTTTTATTGTTGTTAAGCCATAATTAAGTCAAATCAATATTTCATATCCACATATTTATTTGTTCAGCCATGTAAAAGAGAAAAAGTAGCTGGCAATTATCGCAATATAAACTGTGCTTCGCATTTAGGTTTCAATGGCTAAAAGGCTTTAGATATTCCTCTTTTTTGGGGGAAATTGTGGCCTAATGGTTAGTTCTGGACAGACTTACAGACATATGTGTGCTATCTAGGTATAATGTCCTATATTTTATATGCTATATTCATATTTTTTATTTTATAATAAACATTTTATAATTACAGCAGTGTTTCGTGTTTGTATTTATTTGTTTATATAAATATTAATCATAATTTCATATCAGAGATGACTTCTCTAGAAGCAGCAGGTGATCTAATGTAATGTAAATGCATGTTTTTAATTAAAACTATCAATGGAAGGAGATGATTGTCTTTCAGCAGGAGTCCTTGCATGCTTAAGGAACCATCTGAAAACGAGAATTGCTGTATGCTCTCATTATAACGTAACTTAAATGTCGCAAAACATTGATCTGGGCTTTTACACTTCTTCAGAAGATAAGGCGGAAGCCAAGGTAAACGTACAAGTGCTTCAAAGAGATATATCGATCAGATTCACCAAAACACCAAAGTCTGCATTCAAAAGCCAGATATGTGTATTCAAACGTCTCATCATGACTGAATCTTTTAGGCAGCCAAATCCTGATTTTGTCCTAAATCAGCGAGTTAGGAGCTACTTTTAGCCTTAAGATGTGTTGTATCAGATCCAGAAGAGCGGAACAAGGGCCAGTTGCATCAAATATTGAGTCTAGTTGAGTCTGATATTTTTATGCATACTGGTCGTAAATATAGACCTAAAAATGTAGACCTAAATTTAATCCAAGAAAATAACACCGACTATCCCATGTTCTTAACATAGAGGCTAGATTTATGCAACTATCTGCAAGATGTTTGATTGCTGATTTTGAAGTAATATTAACGATTAATATGTTTGTTAATATAAGTATTAACCACATAAAAATTTCAGGAACACTTTTATGCACCCAATCATTTAAGGAATGAGTTGAAGAGCTGAAGGAGAGCAGAAGAGTTGAAGAGCTGAAGAAGAGCAGAGCGAATAGAACGCAGCCCTTGTACGTAAGAGTGGGCGTGGCCACACGGAACGTTTGTTCTTCGGACCGGCCAGCCGCTGCTGTTAGTCGTGTCGAAATAGCTAATATGTTACTTTACTGGTGATACTTGTCATAATCAGGATACGCGTTCGGAACGGATAACGTTTAACTGTCTGTTGTAGCCGCGCGAGGTGGAACGCATATATCGCTGAAACTGACAGCAAAACGTAAACATCTCGATGTAAAATGCGCCGATGTCCTGCTGATCGTAAATCACTCCGTATGGAGAGACCGCACGATGTCGTTAACTACATCAGCGGTCATTACTTCGCTTTTTAACATGACCGCGACAGTTTATAGCGACGTTGTTAACGCTGTTCTCAGAACAAAAGGCAGCAGGGATGTAACTGGCCTGTCATACCTCTGGGTTAAGGGGTGAAACGCAAAAATAATAGTTTTTAAGAGAAAACTGAAAACATGATCCATAATCTCGCAGTATGAAACCCAACGAAGATACTGAAGGACAAAGAGGTTGGTGTTTATACATCTTAAACGTGGTTGCAGCATAACAAACAACACGGACAGATACATGACAAAATGACCTTTGTGGAGTGGTTTTGCTGAATTAATCAGTGGATTATTTGATATTTGCAATCCTGGACCACAATAGTATGGGTATACTTAAAGCAGTCACCATCAATACAAAGGCTCAAAATGTCTTTGATGCCAACAATCATTAGTATATTACGTAAAAATCATGTTCCATTGAGCTATTTGTATCAAAACGTAATATTTTGATTAGTGATATGCATTCCTAAGAACTAAGAGAGGTATTTTGCACCACAGGATCCATATTTTTGGTTGTATCTCAACTCTTGTCATATCCTGACAAATCATACATCGATAGAAAGCTTATTCGGCTTGTTTTGTGCTCCAGGGTCAAGTTCAGTGTGTAGATTCTTTGGTTTTCACGCATTTTCCCTTCCCGATTTACCAGCTTATGTTCATTTAGGTCTGATGGACGTAAAAGAGGAACGTGAAGACTCGGATGAGGTGGAGGAGCAACGTTATCACTCCATCGCCGATGAAGAACCTTTGACCCTCACGCAAAAAACAACCAAAGTCAAGAAGTCTTACATCTGCCCTCAGTGCGGGAAGTGTTTTGCAGGTAAATCGCGACTCGAGCGCCACATAAGAATCCACACCGGAGAGAAGCCTTTCGCGTGTTTTGTGTGCGCCAAGAGTTTCGCGTGTAAAGAACGACTCGACAGGCACATAAAAATCCACACCGGAGAGAAGCCCTTCACGTGCGAGTGGTGCGGAAAGCGCTTGGCGTGCAAAACGAGGCTCAAGAGGCACGTGATAACCCACACTGGGAAAAAGCCTTACGCGTGCTTGCATTGCGAAAGGAGCTTCACGACGAACACCAACCTGCAGCGGCACGTCCAAACTCCACACCGAGAGGCCGCTGCGTGCCAAGAGTGCGGGAAGAGCTTCATACGCAAGGAAAAGCTCCGCTTTCACATGACGATCCACACTGGAGAGCGGCCTTACAGTTGCGAACAATGTGGCAAGAGTTTCCGACACGTCAACGGCCTCAAAGATCACCAGCTCTCTCACGCCGCCGAACGGTCTTTTAGCTGTGATCAATGCGGTAAGGATTTCATTACTGCGTCGGCGCTGAAGAGACACCTGAGAGTTCATTCGGGTGAGAAGCCTTTCTTGTGCTCTCTCTGCGGAAAGAGTTTCGCGCGAGTGGACTGCTTTAAAAGGCATCAGGAGGTCCATAGCGGTGTGAAGGATCACGTGTGTTATGAATGCGGCAAGGCTTTTATTACCTCCGACCAGCTCAAGCAGCACCAGAGGATTCACACGGGAGAGAAACCGTACAAGTGCTCGCTTTGTGGGAAGGGTTTCGCTCAGTCGCCGCACCTGAAAGCGCACGAGAAAAGCCACACCGCTGAGAGCCTGGTAATAAGCGATCAAATTATCTACTGATTCACACGGAAAATGCGCGATTCGAAGGTACCTCGCGAATCTGAATCCCGTAAAAGGATTCAACCAAACCTTTTGTTTCAACGTTGCATCTGAATACAGCAAATAAACTGTTTTATCACCAGGTCTATACTGTGTGTTTGTCTTCATTAAAAATCACATGAACTTTCTTTATTTCGCTAACCTAACTGCGGTGGCTATCGGTTATCTGTAACCTTCTATTTGTGGCTTATTAAGTCTTAATGGAATATGTCCCAAAACATTTTTTTAATGGCTAACAATTGATAACGTTTATAATGGCGTTTTGGTGGAAACCATTCAAATTTTCTGTAATGGTATCTATTGCTGTTGTAATTGTTATTATTTTCAGGTTATGGCCGTTTTAGTTGTTACTAAATTATGATATAATACCTTTTATATGCTTGTATTCTGACAAGACACTCAGTATTGTTTTGTTTATGTTCGTGCTGACACCTAGCGGAGAACATGAGAAACTTAGCAGTTCATATCTAGAAAACCAAAACATTTAAACAGACTATACGTGTTTGTTTGGGGTTTTTTATTATTATTAATACACAGTACGTTTCAAGTACACTTTTCTGGCACGGCAAAATGCGTTTTATCAAGTTCCCCGTGTCTCCTTGCGTTGTGTTTTCTAATCCAGAAGATGGCGGAAACGTACCTTCAAGTGTTTTGCGTGCCACCATGAAACGTAGAAGAAGATGATGCTGGAGGAACCGAGAAGATGTAGGTTTCATTTTAATATTCTTTTTTTAAGTGGCGTCAGATTGCAGTGTTAACAAAGACGTTCGCGAAATATATATCATTTTAAGAAGTCTAGGATACCAAGATTTGTTTTTCTATACGGAAATAATGAAACATGCTTATTTTAACGCTTCATATTCACAAACGGTTATTTCTTAGTTATGTCGGCGGCAAAATAGTAAATGAATAAAACGGTATATGTATTGAAATTATGACTAATTACATTTTTGATCACAATGGTTCCAGGTCTCTTATAGTGAGAACTAGCACAAAAACAAATGGTTTTCAAACGATTATAAACAGAAAAGTTGTTAAGGTGATTCCTTTTCAGCGTTACACGCTCTTTGTTTGAAAACGGCAGTAAGGGTCAAAACCGTTGAATGCTAATGCTATATGCTATTGACTTCTCGAAGTACGTATATGAAGAGTTTTGTTTTGAATATAACATGACTGAAAGATATCAGGCAGTTACTTATATAACGCACTGATTTCATTGCTTTGATGGATGGTTCCAAAAATAATTCGACAGTTCTTAATATAGTTTGAACATTCATGGGTTCCATATTCCATAAACCATGCTAATAGATAAATGAAGAATGCGTATCTTATGATATATATTTAGAACGTATACAATTAGATGAACACTTAATGTGAGAATTCGTGGAGAAATCAATGTATTTTAACTGATATAATTTTGGCAGATCTGCTTCTTACTCTTACAATTCACTGATTAATGTTGGAACATTGAGGCATCCAGTTCACCAGGAAGAAATAAAATCTGCAGAGACAGAGTTTATTGAAGGACAGAGAGAACATGAGAGATCCAGAACCCTGCAGAGTGAAACACACTAAAGAACAAACAGGTTGGTGTTTATTCTTAAGCCTTTGATGAGGCTGGAGAACATTCAAGCTGCATGCAGTTCATTGGGTTTAAGTCGGTGCACTTTAAAATAACAGCCAAAACCATAGTGGCTGTATGAATCTGTTAAATCTAGAGCAAAGCTTTTAATGATTAATTTATACTATGTTTATGTAGATTTGATGGAAGTGAAAGAGCAAGAACTGCTTGAGGAGAAATATAATATCATGCCTGGAGAAACATCGAGTCATAAATCCCCAAAAAAAGAAAGAAGCAAAAAGGTTTTCAACTGCTTTCAATGTGCAAAGAGTTTCACGCAAAAAATCGGCCTTGAGCGCCACATGCTAATTCACACCGCCGAGAAACCGTTCGCTTGTTCTCAATGTGGGAAGAGTTTCAGGAGTAAAGGAAACCTTGTTGATCACACAAGAGTTCATACCGAGATAAACCGTTCACGTGCGAACAATGCGGCAAGAGTTTCGCGTACAAAACGGGCCTGAACAGGCACGTAACGATTCACACCGGGGAGAAACCGTTCACGTGTCCTCAATGCGGAAGAGGTTTTGCGCTCCCGGGGGCCATTAGGAGGCACATCAAAATCCACAGCGGAGAAAAGCCGCACGTATGCGATCTCTGCGGAAAGAGTTTCACCTATAAAGAGAATCTTAAGGAGCACCTGAGGATCCACACCGGAGAGAGACCATACTCTTGTGTCCAGTGTGGGAAGAGTTTTACACACGTCAGCAGTCTTAAAGAGCATCTCTACACTCACTCTGCTGTCAGGCCCTTTAGCTGCGACCAGTGCTCTAAAATGTTCCTTTCGTCGTCTGTACTGAAGAGACACTTGCAAGTCCACGCGCAGGAGAAGCCGTACTTGTGCTCTCTGTGTGGGAAGAGTTTTGCTCGACTGGACGGTTTTAAAGAGCATCAGAAGATACACACCGGCGCGAGGACTCACGTGTGCTTCGAGTGCGGGAACGGGTTTTTATCGGCCACGCACTTGAAACTGCACCAGAGGATCCACACCGGAGAAAAACCGTATAAGTGTTCGCACTGCGACAAGAGGTTCTCTCGCTCAGGAACCCTGAAAGCTCACGAGAGGATTCACACCGGAGAGAAACCGTATCATTGCACCGCGTGTGGGAAGAGCTTCAACCAATCAAATCAGCTGATGAGTCATAAGAAGAAACATCACTCGGTGTTGTCGCAATAAGCTCGTTACCTTCAGAAACTTTCTGAGATGTGTGTGTGTGTGTAAAACTAAAGTTTAGGGTCAGTAATTTTGTTCTTGAAAGAAAGTGAAGATTGTAGTAATTATGCTGAAAATTCGGCTTTGATCAGAAATAAATTACATTCTACGATATGGTCAACAGCTATTTTAAATTGTAATAATATTTCACAATATGATTATTTTGCAACCATTAAACAATCTCAATTATTCCAGACTTGGTAGCATTAGTATTTTAAATACCTTACAAACATTAAAATACTTTTGCGCATGAAAAAACAAACAAACGTTGTTTTACTTCATATTAAACAGAAATTATTAAACTTTACATAATTAATCACGATATACACGATAACATCCCAATGTTTCTTAGCAAATCTGGAAAATTGTTATAATTTAAATAGTTAACATATATGTTTTTTTTTTTGCGATATCTAATAAAAGTGAACATGTTATGTTGTTTTTTTTTTTTAAATAGTATTAGTAACTATACTATATTAATACATATATAGCTGTACTATTTTATATTATTACAAGGGTACTTTTTTGAAAAGAAAGTGATATTAAAATGGTTTGTCGAACAGCAAATGATTTCTGAAGGATACTTACAGTAAATGCAATGGAGGGAAAAATCACTGCAGTTTCTACTCTACAATAATTTGTCGTACAAAATATGGTTTCGGTTTCACTCAAGTAAATGACTAAAGTACTAATGCTAAACAGTTAAGATACGAACACAGCAGCAGCACATATGTTACAATGTGTTCAACTAGTACTTTGGATAAGCTGAGAACATCCGAGGAGGTGGTTTCTGTCGTATTTCTGTCGTTGTTCTCCTCGCTCCGGTCCAGAAGGAGGCGCAAACGTACCACGAAATATTTTGTCATCCACCAAAAAAAGCAAAAGAAGAACGATGAGACGAAGCGGCTCGTGTCTAGTCTGTGATTGACTGGACTGGGGTTTTTAGGGTGAGCGGAAATCATTATTTCTGATCCATTTCGATCTTGATGTGAACGATCTCTATTCCTAAATCCCGAGATCGATTCGCGTGTTTATCGTTTGCGAATAAAACGTAACTACACGTTATCTGCAGAGCCCCTGCTATCAAACACTGGTTATGTGGTGTTTTAATATTAATACTTGTCTTTTTTACGCTTTTAGGCATTGCAGATCGTGTACTTTCTCTTGGTTCAGGTTGTTTAGTTTTTTCTGCACGCCTTTTTCTGACTAGTTTACTGCACTTCCGGTTTGTCGAAATTCTGCTCCAAGAAAAAAAAAGAGTTAAGAGATGTACATTTGAAAACTACTTCTGATTATTTAGTTTTTCCTTTGTATTTCACTGTAATTATATGAAGATGAAAAACATACACTGTGTATTTGTGGTCTTGTTCTATTGAAAATATGAAGCATCCCATGATAATGTGTTGTGTGCACAAAGAGAAAAATAATTAATTAGCTACTTGATTATGAAATGCCTTCATAAAGGGCATAGGAAAATGGCTTTATGGTTATGTCGTTTATTTTTTGGTGGGTTTATTACTAGGGCTGGGTAAAAAATCGAAATGATATCAAATAATAACATTTTCACTAGTCAGAATCAAAGAATCAAACTGAATCACAACGTTTGCGTTAAAACTTATAACCACTTGTACAACCAAAAGTTTTACTACTTCAACTTAATTATACTTTTTAGTGTTGCAAAACATGTTTTATTTGCGATAATCATGGTTTAACTCCAATAACCTAAGTCTTTTTACTTTACAATTTTCTCTTGGTGCGTTTTTTTTTTTGCGCTTGATTTTCAGTCCTGATGGATGAGAACAATGAAGATGAAGAACCGAATGAAGCGGCGGAGAAGCACCATCACGTCGAAACAGGAGAACAACCAGATCCGAGGCCAAAAAAGTCTTTCGCCTGCCCCCAGTGCGGCAAGACTTTCAACTACAAACACAATCTTCAGGTTCACCTGAGAGTTCACACCGGAGAAAAGCCCTTCATGTGCGATTATTGTGGGAAAAGCGTCAAATACGAAAGAAACTTTCAAGAACACCGGAGAACCCATACCGGAGAGAGACCCTATGCGTGCACTTACTGCGGAAAGAGTTTCGCTAATAAAAAAACCTTCAAGATCCACACCAGGATCCACACCGGAGAGAAGCCGTTCACATGCGATCTGTGCGAAAAGAGGTTCACGCAAGCAAGAGCTCTCAAATCGCATCTGCGTTCTCACTCTGGAGAAAGACCGTTTCACTGCGAACAGTGCGGTAAAACGTTTTTTACGCCATTGTCCCTGAGAAAGCACTTGAAAATCCACACGCGGGAGAAGCCTCATGTGTGTTCGCTGTGCGGAAGAGCTTTCACGGAGCTTGGTTCTTTAATGGTTCACCAGAAGAGACACGACGGTCTGAAGAACCACATATGCGGTGAGTGCGGGAAGTCGTTTATAACGAACAGCGAACTGAAAGTCCACCAGAAGGTTCACAGCGGAGAGAAACCTTTCCAGTGTTCATACTGCGACAAGAGATTCAATCAAACCGGACATCTGAAAACACACGAGAGGATCCACACCGGAGAGAAACCATACCACTGCACTCCATGCGGGAAGAGCTTCAGTCAGTTCGCTTCTCTCCTCAGGCACAAAAACACTAATATCTGTAATAAGTTGCACGCTTTTGACAAAGCCTAATTGTACATGATTTGAAAGACTGATTGCTGCGGTGTTAGAAAGTGACATGAAATCAAAAGAGATTTATTTTCTGAACGTATGCTGGGGAAATGTATGCATGCATGCTTTTAAATAAAATGTCGTTTCAGATTCAGCACAGTTCATTGTTTGGAGGTACTTCTTGATGTGATCCTGTACTCTTTTCTGTGATATTATTTGAGTTGTCATGTTGGGTTTCGCCATTAAAATTGGTTTTATTTAAGGTTAATATTTGTAGTGCACTTACATGATGCATCTAAATTTCCTCACGTTAATTTAACGTTCATTTACTTTATTATAATGCATTTTTATAATCTTATAAACATTGTATTTAAAGCACTTTGCGTTTTTTTTCCCTATTATTAACGTTTTTCTATTCTCAACGTGTGTTTTTCTTGCCAACTGAACCATATTATCTCTACCCTCCAGTCCACCAGGTGGCACACATGGATCATCATTTATTTCTGATGTAATGCGGTCTTTTTACTACCACAGAATTTAAACTTTGCCGAGGTTAAACAAGAAAATTTATTTTATTTATTTTATGGTTTAACCGTAATATGAAGCTACCAGAATAATTTTTTGTAATGAAAAGAAATGACGAAATGATGTGTTCATTTGAATGCAAACAGCCCTATAGAGTGTTTTAGTCATTGCGAATTGGTGCTGAAGAAACCATGGCAACCACAAATCAACCATGGTTTTGCTACACTAACCATTGTAGTAAAACTGGTTAAATAACTAATCAGTAAAAAGTGGATAGGTTAGGCCTAATGCTTTTAATTTAGTAATAGACAGTGCTTTGTTTTTGCTGCTGTTGTTTTTCATTTTTTTAGATGTTCTGATGTGAACAGTAGCCTCCCCTGCTGTAAAAACCAGTTTAGGCTGGTTTTAGCTGGTCGACAAGCCTGGATTTAACTGGTTTAAGCTAATCAGCAGGCTTCAGAGTATGGGCGCTTTAGTGCCACTGTAAAAAATAATAATAAAGTCAAATACTAATAGAATAAATCAGACTCAGAATCAACTTTATTTCCAGGTATGTTTACACATACGAGGAATTTGTTTTAGTGACAGAAGCTCTACAGTACAACAGGATGACAAGATTATAAAAAGAATTATATACAAATATACAAAATAGAAAAAGTACAAGATAGCAAAAATACAATATAGACATTCAAGTATAAGCAGGAATTATGTTTTGTACAGTGTTCTGTGCAAACTGAAGTGTAAATAAGTCTGTATGTTAAATAAATAATGTATAATAGTGTTGTCAAGTGTTCAGGACATGGACTGCCTGAAAGAAACTGTTCCTGTGTCTGGCTGTCCTGGTACTCAGTGCTCTGTAGCGGCGACCAGACGGCAACAGTTCAAAGATGTGCTGGATGTGAGGGGTCCAGAGTGATTTTCTTAGTCCTTTTGTTCATTCTAGATAAGTACAGTTCTTGAAGAGTGGGGAGGGTTGTTCTAATGATTCTCTCAGCAGTCCTGACTACCCTCTGTAGACTTCTGAGGTCACAATTGGTAGCTGAGCTGAACCAGACAGATGTAAAAGTGCAGAGGATGAATTCTATGACTGCGGAGTAGAACTGTTTTAGCACTTCCTGTGGCAGGTTGAACTTCCTCAGCTGACGAAGGAAGTACAATCTCTCCTGGGCCTTTTTCACCCTGGGAGATGATGGTGCCCAGGAACCTGAATGACTCCACTGTTACCACCGTGCTGTCCGTGATGGCGAGTGGGGGGAGTGCAGGGGGGTTCCTCCTGAAGTCCACTATCATCTCCACTGTTTTGAGCTTGTTGAGCTCCAAGCTGTTTAGATTGAACCATTCAGCCAGCTCTTTGACCTCCTGTCTGTAAGCAGACTCGTCACCGTCCTGTATGAGGCCGAAGACTGTGGTGTCGTCCGCAAACTTCAGGAGTTTGACAGAGGCGTCTTTAAAGGTGCAGACATTGGTGTAGAGGGAGAAGAGCAGTGTGGAGAGGACGCAACCCTGAGGGGCTCCAGTGCTGGTTGTGCTGGATGAGAATTTTCCCAGCCTCAAACTAACTGCTGTCTGTCTGTCAGGAAGCTGCTGATGAAATCCTGCAGGATGTTCAAATGTTTTGAAGTCATAACATAACATTCTGAAGCTAACTGCTCTGGTGATAATTAGCCTTTCTTAATTAAAACCTGTACTTGTAACTCATACTTTTGTCTGAATAGGGAATAAACAGGGCTGTTTTGGATTTTACAAATTGCAGATGTTAGATATCCTGCCACTGTCTTCACTTGAATTCACACATATTTCTACATAATTCTACATAGTTATTTTAATCAAAATGTATGGGATCATTTCTGAATATCTGTCTATAAGGGAAGCTTTTTCTTTATTTATCTTCTCATAATAAAAATAGCACATAACTATTCTTTTGTTATCAGTAGTATATTTAGATTTATATGGACAAATCATAATGTTTTCTTTGTATCAGTGGCATTCTTTTGTGCATCTGAGAAATATATTCAGTAGAGCACTTTCTTGGAGGCTTTCAGCATATATCACGACTCAAACAATCAGTTTGTACTCAGAAATGATCCTGAATTGCTTGTTTAACGAGTGTTAACAGTCTGAGGCTCATCAACATTAAAAATAACTTTTTTTCATCAGTGGATCCTGTTTTCACCCCATTAATTACGCTGATGACTTCAGATCTGTGAATTGCCACATTAAGCTCCTTGCAAGATACAGAGAAGCATCATAACAGTATTTAACAGGGGTGTGGACTCGAGTCACGTGACTTGAGATTCGACTCGGAATAACAAATGAAGACTTGAGACTCGGCTCAGACTTTGACAGCGGGAGTGTTTTCTGTTAAACCCTGACAACCAAAAATCAACTAGGCTTTGCTACACTAAACATTGTAGTAAAACATTTATTAATCAAACAAAAACAAACAAATTATTAATTAACTATAATTATTGACTTTGGAAAAGCCTTATTTTCATAAAGGCAATGATTCATATTTTTGCTGTTGTTGTTTTCTAGACGTGATGACGTCATCGGCCGCGCAGATTCGCTTTTCGAGGTTTACACGAACTTAAAATAGGCTACTGTTAACACTAAATATTTAAGCCGCAATTTACAGTGTTCTTTCTGTATTTGATTATTTGTAACGTTATTTATGTGTCTTTTCTGCAGCTGATAAACATGTAGCAATTGACCAGGGCGTTGACAACATGCAACATGCATATATATATATATAAGAGTGAGTAGTCTACAGTATGAATCCATCTTTCAAAATGTTTTGTTTTATCATGAGTCACTACAGTATGTGAATTTATTTACATTTATAATCAAATAAATTGTTTTTTCTTTCTTTTTTTCCTATAAGGTTTCTTTCCTATACATTCAATGGATGAATCTGTGATGTATGATGTTTCAATGTTTATTGCCAAAACTAATGGATAGGAACTAATGTGAGGTAAATCAGTCAGACATGCAGATGTGCTTTCTTTATATATGTTGCATATATATAAGATTTTGAAAACCATTAGAATTAGTATTAGTGATGTTTGCAATTAGTATAAAACACTGTGGTTAATTTATTTGACAAGTTGACTTGTTGACTTGACTAATTTACTAAGTGAAATAACAATCACACCTTCAGTGAAGCTCCTCCCACAACAATCACATCTTCAGTGAAGCTCCTCCCACAACAATCACATCTTCAGTGAAGCTCCTCCCACAACAATCTCACCTTCAGTGAAGCTCCTCCCACTGCGGTTCAGTAATAAATGCTGGAATATTCCCATCAGTCTACAAGTGAAGACGAGGATCAGAGAATCAGGAAGAAGAGAAATCTGCAGAAACAGAGAGAACATGAGAGATCCAGAACCCTGCAGAATGAAACACACTGAAGAACAAACAGGTTGGTGTTTGTCTTGTTTCTGTATCACTGAGGCTGAAGAGCAATAAGGTTATCAGTATTTCATCAGATTTAGTGTTTATAGTAGAAACATACATTGAATTTTTAAAAGGAAAGGAAAGTAAGGAAAAAGAACAATAGATAAAAGGGAAGACTTTCTCCAAAGTGAAAAATATTTATTTATACTGTAACCCTTTCAGGTCTAACAGAGGAGAAAGGACATCATGTCAAAACTGGAGAAAAAACTCTCTTGCAGAAAAGTTTCCTGAAAAGAAGAAATGAGAAGAGTTTCACTTGCATTCAGTGTGGAAGGAGTGTGAAATGCAAACGTGATCTTAATATTCACATGATGATCCACACGAGAGAGACCGTTCACGTGTGATCAGTGCGGGAAGAGTTTCAGACAATCATCACACTTTAAAAACCACATGAACATCCACACCAGAGAGAAACTGTATGAATGTGATCAATGTGGAAAGACGTTTTTGCGGGCTTCAGGACTGAAGGCGCATATGAAAGTACATTCAAATGTGAAGCCACATTCATGTTCTTTGTGTGGAAAGAGTTTTTCCAAACTGCAGACTTTACAAGTTCACCAGAAGATACACACTGGTGTGAGAGACTACATGTGCTTCCAGTGTGAGAAGACTTTTATTACAGCTGGACATTTGAGTCGGCACCAGAGGATCCACGCTGGAGAGAAACCTTACAAGTGTTCACACTGCGACAAGAGATTCAATACGTCAGGAAACCTGAAAAAACATAAGAGGATCCACACTGGAGAGAACATAATGCTGTCCCATATTGACTGCATCATCCACTGACCTGTTTGCTCTGTAGGCAAACTGCAGGGGGTCCTATAAAGTCCTTCAGATAACCCAAAACCAGTTTTTAAAGTGTTTTCATGACCACAGATGTTAGAGCCACAGGTCTGAAATCATTAAGTCCAGTAATTTTGGGTTTCTTTGGGATGGGGATGATGGTGGAGTGTTTGAAGCATGAAGGCACTACACACAGCTCCAGTGATCTGTTGAAGATCTGTGTGAAGATGGGGGCCAGTTGGTCAGCACAGGTTTTCAGACAGGCTGGAGTCACACCGTCTGGGCCTGGTGCCTTTCTTCTTTTGTTCTTCCTGAAGACCTGGCACACGTCATCTTCTCCGAGTTGAAGGGCAGGTGTGGGGATGAGGGGGTTTGCAGGAGGTGAGAATGGTTTCTTTTCAAACCTTCAGTAGACCTCGTTCAGGTCGTCTGCCAGTTGTTGATTTGCCACAATGCTGGGGGATGGTGTCTTGTAATTGATGTCTTTCAGACCTTTCTGCACAGAAGCTGTGTCACTAGAGGAGTGCGAAGCTTTTCAGAATAATACCTCTTTGCCACTCTGATCTCCTTTTCTAGTGTGAACCTAAAGTCGAAATATTTAGAGAATACAAATTAAAGTTGTAGCCAAATACCATATTAGATGTTATTTTCCTTATGAATTAGTATGTACTGTTTTTTTTACATGCAATGTTCATGTTTATATAAAAAAACTACCAGGTTTGTGCGATTAAACATGCAGGTAACTCTATGCTTCTTTCTTAACTAATGGAACCTTAAATGTTATCTTTGAATTATTTGTTATTATGTATACGTTCACGAAACACTTCATTTAATTTACACAATTTAATGTCGTTGTTTTAGATCTTTATTTTTTGGAGGTGGCGTTAAACGCTGTCATAGTTTTCAAATCCTGCAGGATGTTCAAATGTTTAGAAGTCATAACATAACATTCTGAAGCTAACTGTGTGATAATTAGCCTTTCTTAATTAAAAATGTACTTGTAACTCATACTTTTGTCTGAAAGGGAATAAAAGGCAGTATTTTACAAATTGCAGATGTAAGATATTCTGCCACTGTCTTCACTTGAATTCACACTATTTCACATAATTCTACATAGTTATTTTAATCAGTATGGGATCATTTCTGAATATCTGTCTATGAAGAAGCTTTTCTCTTTATTTATCTTCTCATAATAAAATTAGCAGGAACTATTCTTTTGTTATCAAAGTATATTTAGATTTATATGGACAAATCATAATGTTTTCTTTGTATCAGTGGCATTTTTCTGCATCTGAGAAATAATTCAGTAGAGCACTCGGAGGCTTTCAGCATATATCACGACTCAAACAATCAGTTTGTACCAGAGATGATCCTGAATTGCTTGTTTAACGAGTGTTAACAGTCTGAGGCTCATCAACATTAAAAAATAACTTTTTTTCACATCAGTGGATCCTGTTTTCACCCCATTAATTACGCTGATGACTTCAGATCTGTGAATTGCCACATTAAGCTCATTGCAAGATACAGAGAAGCATCATAACAGTATTTAACAGGGGTGTGGACTCGAGTCCGCGTGACTTGAGAGATTCGACTGAATAACAAATGAAGACTTGAGACTCGGCTCAGACTTTGACAGCGGGAGTGTTTTCTGTTAAACCCTGACAACCAAAAATCAACTACAGTTTTCAACTACCAGTTCCGTAATAAAAGCAAGTAAAATAAATTGTTCTTTTTACTTAGTACTTTCAGTAACTACCAATGGCGCGTTGAGGAAAAACTTTATGCTTTAACTTTTAACTTTAGTTAAAAGTTTTATCTTTAATACTTGCAGTATGATATCCATTAAAAAACATCATGGTTTTACGTTAATGTTAATTAAGGGATTCACGAACAACCACCACAAAACACACACACACATTTCAACAATTTGGTGTGTTTTGTGGACTAGATTTTTGGACTACAACTTAAGCAGTTTTTATATATGTGAGTGTTTTACCCATGTATTTCCCACTTGATTGGTTCTGTGGGGAGAAAGAAACAGTATTTATTATTGACGATTGTAAAAGAATATTTACATGTTCATGTGTGATTTGAGGCTAGTAGCTAATATGACTGACACAACAGCAGCTTTCTGTAGGTGGCGCTCTACTTTTAGCTCGTTATGAGACAAAAAACCAAAGAAGAAGAAGAAGATGTCAGTAGTTTCCATCCTCGGTCGGTCAGCGCTCGTTTGTTGGGAGGTGAGTCGATCAGTTCATCTTTACACAGATACTGAACACCTCACTTATTTCTTCCTCGGATAAAACACTATTTGTGTGTCTGTTCCGGGCTCTGCAGACTGATTTAAGACATTACAGTAAACTATTCATTCAGACGTGAACGGTTTTGTATATTTATTAATATGTGCGTAACATTTTTTTGAGCGATACTATTATGAATTCATCATACGATCGTGCTGAGAACATAATTAAATGAGCTTTGCTTCACTTCTTCTGCTGGGATGCTCTGGTTTGTGCATCAAATACAAAATAATTGTTTCCAGATAATCATGCAATAAAGTCGTTACGTTTTATGAATATTTGTTACTCGCGGTTTTTATTGTCTGCTGATTGTACTTGCGTCAATAATAATTGGGCAGTAATTTTTTTTGATAAACGTTTATGCAGATGAGTATCTGAGTATTTCTTGGCAAATATACAGCTATTGTGACATTCATTACAAGATATAATTTTTGCTTACTTGAATTTAAAAAATGCAATAATCACATATTCTGGTGAAATCTAATAAAAATCGTCTATTTTTTTTCAGAGAATAGACCAAATTGTATATATATATATATATATATATATATATATATATATATATATATATATATATATATATATATATATATATATATATATAAAAATAATTTTTTCAAATTCGATATGAGGTTTCATTTGATTCCACTAAAAGGCAGTAAACGGGGAAAATGATATATTTTTTTTTATTTATTTATCTACAAAAGTTATTAAAGTTTAAGTGTGGTAAGGTGTCCTCTAGGGTCTCCATTTTTCTCTTTTGAGAGATCAAGAAATACATGAATTCAGAATGTTTCCATATCTATATAGTTTGGAGCTAAATGTATAAACATCATCTATTTTACACAGAAGACCTTCAGATTTTTTATTTATTTTTTTGGCTTAGATTTGATTTTCTTTCGTTTATTTTTCTAGCCTTTATATTAATGATAGGACAGGTAAAAGTAGTAATAAAATATGTTGACAAATTCCTAAAAATATAAAGAGACATAATTGGGAATATATTTTTTGAATGAGTATAAACCAGTTTGCAATTACCTAAAAGGTATATTACTAAATACATACTACATAGATAAACAAATACATTAAATATGTGAATTAGTGTAAAAAAATGATTTATTTGATTTTGACAGATTTGAGCCTGTCACTGTAAGACAATCACAATCACACCTTCAGTGAAGCTCCTCCCACAACAAACACACCTTCAATGAAGCTCCTCCCACAACAATCACACGTTCAGTAAAGCTCCTCCCACAAAAAATATCACATCTTCAGTGAAGCTCCTCCCACAACAAACACACGTTCAGTAAAGCTCCTCCCACAACAAAATCACATCTTCAGTGAAGCTCCTCCCACAACAACCTCGCCTTCAGTGAAGCTCCTCCCACAACAAATCACACCTTCAGTGAAGCTCCTCCCACAACAAACACACCTTCAATGAAGCTCCTCCCACAACAATCACACGTTCAGTAAAGCTCCTCCCACAAAAAATATCACATCTTCAGTGAAGCTCCTCCCACAACAAACACACGTTCAGTAAAGCTCCTCCCACAACAAAATCACATCTTCAGTGAAGCTCCTCCCACAACAACCTCGCCTTCAGTGAAGCTCCTCCCACTGCGATTCAGTAATAAATGCTGGAATATTCCCATCAGTCTACAAGTGAAGACGAGGATCAGAGAATCAGGAAGAAGAGAAATCTGCAGAAACAGAGAGAACATGAGAGATCCAGAACCCTGCAGAATGAAACACACTGAAGAACAAACAGGTTGGTGTTTTTTCTTGATTCTTTAGAAAGATTTCTTTTAGAAAGAGAGAGTTAGAGCTGTGCAATAATATAGTTGAAGCAAATAAGGGCACTTTCTATAAACTTTTGGAGTTGGTTTAATATTTTAATAGTTGTCACTATAGAAACATATCATAATAATTAAATGTACACTGTTAACAATTTTCCTGTATTTTTACAATTACTGTAAAAGTTGCCGTTCTACAACTTTACGGTATGTAGAACAGTATACTGTATTTTTGACATGTATTTATAAAATGCATCACTATGGTGAAAGTTTTTTTTAGAGCTGTCGTTTCCTTTCATATTTGTCTGTGATGTATAGAAACTTAAACATTTTACTTTAATTTCAGAACCGATTGAACAAAACGAGAACGACGAACTTAATGAAGAGGAGGAGAAACATCACGTCGAAAAAGCTTTGAGTCTCTCTCAAACCAAACAGAATTGTTTAAAGAAAAGGAGAGATGGTAAATCTTTCACCTGCACTCAGTGTGGAAAGAGTTTGAAACGCGAACAGAATCTCAAGATTCACATGAGGAGCCACACTGGAGAGAAACCATACAAGTGCTCACACTGCGACATGAGATTCAGTCAGTCAGACACCCTGAAAACACACGAGAGGATCCACACCGGAGAGAAACCATACACATGTGATCAGTGCGGGAAGAGTTTCAGACAAAAACCTCATTTTATGGCACACATGAGAGTTCACACGGGAGAGAAACCGTTCACTTGTGATCTGTGCGGGGAAGAGTTTTACGTAATCAACAACCCTTAAGAAACACATGAACATCCACTCTGGAGAGAAACCGTTCACGTGTGATCAGTGCGGGAAGAGTTTTATACAGTCAGCAACCCTTAAGGATCACATGATCATCCACACCGGAGAGAAAGTGCATGAATGTGACGAGTGCATAAAAACATTTCTGAGGGCTTCAAACCTGAAGAGTCACCTGAAAGTTCATTTAAAGGAGAGACCACATTCGTGTTCTTTGTGCGGACGGACTTTTTTCACACCAGCAAAATTTAAAAATACATCAGAAGAGACATAGCGGTGTGAGAGATTTCGTATTAGCCAGTGTGGGGAGACTTTCATTACGGCAGAAGAACTGAAACTGCACCAGAAGATCCACACTGGAGAGAAACCTTACAAGTGTTCACACTGCGACAAGAGATTCATTCGGCCGGCACAACTTAAATCACATGAGAGGATTCACACTGGAGAGAGACCATATCACTGCACCGCATGCGGGAAGAGTTACACTCATTCATCCTCTCTTTGCACACATACGAAAAACAATCACAGTCAGTAGATCATCTTCATCAAATTTTTTTAATGGAATAGTAAGTTTCCTTGCAGCTTCCTCTATGTTGACAGTGAACAGACTATAAAGTGAATGAATCTAACTCTACAAGAACAGTCTGGCTCTTCTGACTCACAACCTTTAAGTAAGTTACATTTTCATTTTAAAAGAACCTGATACTTACTATTCAAACGTGTGTTTTCAGCACTGTAGAGTAATGCTTGTTGCTTGTCATTTCTCTGATCACGAATGCAGAAACAGGTTTGATGTAATGCAATGCCTAAAAAGACAGTATAAATCACGATAATCAGCAATTATATCCCCAGTGGATGCAACACACGTCTCATTTATAATGTGTTTTATTGTTTTTTGGTCATAGCACTAGGACGCGGCATCACGTTATGGTAAGGGTATTTATTAATTAGTTTTGGTACTGTTGTAAACATTTACAAATGCTCTGCTGAAATCAAAATATGCATATAGTTTGTTTTCCTTCAGAAGGTGCTCAATATAAAACATGGACAGATTCTAAAACCTCAGAGTGTGAAAACTTTATTAATAAAGATAAGTACAGACGAAGAAGTGGACAGGGGTATTAAAGTGAGATACTTGTGTTTCTTTATTAATTTGTTTTATGCATGTCATGTATGTGAGGGAAAAGTAAACAAAGTAAATTGGATTTTTACAAAAATCTGACACTAAAATGAACAGTGCAATTGCAAATAATAATCATTTGACGAGCAATAGAACAAAAAACGCACATTCTGCTTTAGATGTCAGTACTTCCTGAAAAACACAAAAAGGCATAAATTAATAAATCTGGCAAATATTGATATTTGCAGCAGTTTTTAAGAAATTACTTCAATCGTGAACCTGTTGGGTGAATATGTGTTCGTTCATGTTCAGCTCTTCTGCATCTGATGTCATACACAAGAATAAGGACAGTAGCCACGCCCACCAGAGCGGAGAGGACCAATCGGATCACAGCTTCAGTAAAACCACAACAGTGTTGAGAGTCTGAGGAATAAACACATCAGACTGAGATCCACTCAATAAACACTAAACACAGCTCTATCTGCTGTACCTGAACACGTGTGACAGAGTCTGCTGACGTCCAGATGTTGAGTCTGGTTTCTGATGGGGTTGTTGATCACACAGCTGTAGATGTTTTTATCCTGATGTTCCACCTCCAGAGGTAGAGAGAGACCGATGCTGAGATCAGACGCACTGATGCTGGACAATAAACTGTTTCCTCTGTACCAGGAGAGAGTCATGTGACTCGCGTTCACCGCCGAACACAACAGTGAGCAGTTTGAGGAAGATGATGATGATGAAGAGCAGTTACTGCTGATGACAGGAAGCGGCAGACGAGCTGAAAGCGGTTGAGAGAGTGTCGTCATTAAACAGTGTAATATGTAGTAAAGCACCAGTCAAAGGTTTTTAAACAGTCTCTTCTGGTCAACAAGCCTGCATTTATTTGATCCAAAGTACAGTAAAAACAGTAATTTTTTTATATAAATATATATAATTTAAAATGTAATGTATTCTGTGATTCAAAGCTGATTTTCATGACACTAAAGACTGGAGTAATGATGCTGAAAAATCAGATCTAATCAGAGGAATAAATTACATTTTAACACAGATTCATAGAAAACACTTATATTAAGTAGTAGAATTATTTCAAAATCTTACTGTTTTTTGCTGTGCTTTGGATCAATGCAGGGTTGGTGAGCAGAAGAGACTTGTTTTTTTATTAAAACATTAAAAACCTCACTGTTCAAACACTTTTGACTGGTAGTGTAACTAACTTACAAAATCAGAACATTTGAGGAACAGAACCAATGATCTTTACTAACCGTAGACAGAAACTCTGAATGCTTTTGATGTCTTAAAGTCCAGTTTATAAAGTCCAGCATCTTCAGGTCTGGTGTTGGTGATGGTCAGAGATCCAGTGTGATTGTCCAGCTCCACTCTTTCTCTGAATCTCTCAAACAGACTATAATTGACAAAAGTGAACTCATTTTCTGTTTCAGACTTACAAAGTACCTTGAAATTTCCTCTGATTTCAGTCTGATTAAAGTGAGAGTGACTGAATCTCCCTCCGTCGCTGATATTTCTTCTGTTTCGCCACAAATACAGAGAAGAAACAGTAACAGGGTTTGTTACAGAATAGAAGAATCCCTTCAAATAACTTTATTGGAGCAAATATTAATATAAAACAACAAAATGTTATATCTGATGACTGAAAAATACTAAACAGATATTTAAATTACCATAAACGGTGAGCGGTATCACCGTGGGGAACGTCCAATGAAAAAACCTCCCTTGTATCTTCTATATTCTCCAGCGTGTTCAGATGTGGTGTTGGTGATGGTCAGAGATCCAGTTTGATTGTCCAGCTTCAATCTGTTTCTGAATCTCCCATCAAGAACATCATCATACACAGTGAATCTGTCAGCCTGCTCAATGATTTCAGCGATTAAAGTGTTTTGATTACCAAAGCACCACTGAATCTGTGGAGTATACTTCACGTGAGTGAGATCAGAGTATAGAGTGACTGAATCTCCCTTCTTCACCACCAGATCATACCATGCACCTGGAGAACATGGAGTTGATCGAGATTATAGCGCTCTAAATACATTAAAAGTTTTAAAAACACAAACTCACCGGCAAGACACCACAAGCAGAACAAAACTAATCGGAGAAACATTTTCTTTGCTGTTTCGCTGAAAACCCCACTCAAGACTGAAGTGTGATATTTATCTGCTTAAATCTGCTCTCGACAGGATTCTCACGTCTCAGTTTCCTTTGTCGGAGGAAGTCATCAAAATACTCAAGGTTTTGCTGATTCTCACTTTTTAAAGTGGATTTAGGCCCAGCACAGGGTTGGACTGTTTTTTCAGTGGGCCGATACACTTCTGGGTCAGTACAATTTTTTATTTCCACCAAGGACCAGCCCATCATTCAGGGACAACGGCCCATCAGAAAGCACTATATAGACGGAGTGATAAGGGATCTTATGGACAGATCAAGGCGAAACCTTCTGAGAAGCTCAGAGATGCCGCGAAACGTGCCTCGTCTTCGTCAATTACGAAGTTTACACAACGTCTTATTATACTTTACTACTCCAATTTTATACTGTCCTGTGCTTTAACACAATATGTACTGGTGAAAGCGGTATATAAATAAAGGTGATTGATTGATTGACATCACCCCAGCTGTACAGTAGGGACACCTGCCTGTCCCAGGAAGAACATCATCTGTTCCTCAAAAGTAAGTGATGCACTGCACATGCACTGCATTAGACAAAATAGCACACCTCAAAACAGCAATACAAACTCATTCATATGTAAAAGGTTAAACATTTGAGAAGTTGAACAACAATTTCTTATGGATAATTTTTTGCACGTTCTGATCAAATTACCCTAAGCTGTTGGAAATGTAATGGCTTCATACCTGTAATAACCAATAGCAATGTACACACAAGATGAAGATAGAAATAATGGGAGAATGCAGAGAAAAATAACTGTTTGGTCAATTGTTATTAATGGATATCAGACAGTCTCCTGAAAATTTAAACACAAAAAAGATACGGTTAGTGTTGCATGTGTATCTTCTATAATTCCAGTCAAATGACATTTGGTTTATATTATTCAATAGACTCTTAACATGTTAAAACACGTTCATATTTAATAGTAAATGTAGTATTTTTAGTTAACATACAAATAGCAACTATACTAAACAAAGTTACACAGCCGTTCCCTCAGATAACAACTAAAATCAAACTTACAACGCAACAATTACCCATTACTCCGATCACAATTTGTGAATTGTTATATGTGATAAGTGGCTGCGTCCACTTTAGGCTGCGTTACTGATTGGCTGCCACCGAGTAGCAGGTCCTTCCTACTTTCCGGTTGCCACTGACAGCCACTTCCTGCTGCCGCCTGGCATTTTCGCAACCGAAAGTATTTTGTGATCAAAACATATCTATTCTTCCGGTTAGACAGGAGATAAACCCGAGAAAATCTTTTATTTTTGTAATGTAAATAAAGACATGTGTTGATCTGAAGAGATTATGAGAGCAATTACACGACAGTATATTTATTTTTGTATTGATTGTTTGATAACTGCTCACTAGTTGTTTTTCTTCATCTTGTATTCCTCTGAACTCTCATGATCTTGATCTCAGACAGAGACACAGGGTCATGTTCAGGACATGAGGAACATCTGATGATCTTCAGAGACTCAAAGATCTCTCTATTGTTGTGTCAAAGGATTTTAAAAAGGAATGTTATCAATGTTTTTAGCTTGTCACAGATTGAAACGGCTTGAAACCTGTTAAATGTCTACTATGCAGGAATATTTAGTGAAATATGTCTAATTTATAGGGCTGTAAAATTTGGGAAACTTTTCATATTGCGACTATGAAGGTCAAAATTGCAATACTTTCATGTCATGGATGAGATGTTTTATGACATTCATTCCCAAAATTAGGTCAGCATTTTTTTCCATCAACAATTAAGGCAGGCAGAGAGAAAGAGCAACTGAATACTTTCATCTTGATGTCACATATACCCAATGGGTTTGTGCTTTGACCACCACAGCCAATCAGAATGAGCACTGTTGGGGCTACATCATTTGAGGAAAGTACATTTGCTTCTATGAGTTTGGGCAGGGCTTGACGACAAAGAGTGCAGGCCATAGACTCACTGTCAAGCATTCCTCAAAGCAAAACAACATCCTGAACCAAGACATCAGTAAAGAACAAGTCATCATTTGGATTAAGCCTTTGCACATTTTGATAAATTACTTTTGTCTTGTCATCAACAGTACTACAAAAGACAGAATAAGTAGATTCCAAGTCAATATCCTCACGGTCAGGGGACATTACACATGGCCCTCCACCAGTCCCCTCCTCATGTGGGCCATCTAGTTTCCCAGCTGGTCAGGACTACTCTGTTGAACATTGTTGGCAGTCCCCGCAAAGCAAGCTGAAGCTCTGTGTCCAGAGGCATGGCAGTTAAAGCACAGATGATTTATTTGACAATGTGAAAAAGTATCATGACTTGATTCACCACATAATTCACATATTGCTTGGCGTTTGGGTACAGCCCCCTTTCCTTTATGTGGAGTTCTGAACACCTTTGTTATCTGCTGACAAGATCCATGATCCAAGACTCATTCCAAAAGACTGATTACCCGACTCAAAGACTGACCCTGAGTAGGCTGTTCAACCACCTGGCGTGGAGGTAGCACAGCAGCAGCTGTAAAATCATGACTATGGGCACACAAGACGTCCGTTGACTGAGTATGACATGCAATGCCACTCACATGTGTATTAGAAATACGTTGTTGAAGTTTATTCTTCCTTTGAAACTCATCCAGTCTAACTTGCACGTCAGCAGCAGTCCATTCATGCAGCGGCTTACACTTGAATGTAAGAGACAGCTCTGAATCAGGACAGTTCCTGATAAACAATACAGTAACTTCACGAAAGGGGTTATCTAGACTTTTTCCCTGTCTCTTCAATCCTTCCCCAGCGATGTCGATAACATTGTGCAGCCTAATCCAGTAGTCGAATGGCTTCTAGTTTTGCAATGGCAATGTAGTATAAAAATCTGCCAAAGGCATTCATGAATAGACTGTGTCACTACAGTGTTGTTTGAGCAGATCAAAAACTGGCTTTGGACCATTACTGAGGTCGATCAAATGGTTACTTCTCAGTCCAACCTTCACGACATCACATGCTCTGCCCTGCAACTTAGTCAGTACTTCGTCAGCTTGGTCTTTCAAGGGCACTTCACGTTTTTTTCAAATATACTTTTACTGCTTCCACCCACTCATCAACAGAAATCTTCCCCTCCCCATCACCACTGAAATATGCAGGTTCATTAACATCATGCTTAACGATTAAGTTGACTTTTGACAGTTCACTCATACTAAAACTTGAGTCATTTTGTTTGTTCTGGCCAAAAACTCCAGTGTTTAAATCGGCTAATTGGACAGAATCGTCAGAAGCTGCACAAGACTGAGACACAGTAGGTGTCTGCTCATGTACACTTCTTGTGTGAATAGGGGTTGAGAAACCTGGACCAATTTGATCAGCCCCATCAATCTGTATATGGGCAAACCTCAGTACCCCTCTCCCTCTTCCCATACTGTTTTGACCATAAGACACTTCCACAATCAGCTTTTTGAGTACTTCCTACTCACTTCTTTTTTTATAATATAACTATAAATTAAATGTATAACACAAACAAACATATATGAGGACTCATGCAGCTTATAAAACTGCGTGCGGCAGCAATGCACAGAACTGAAAAAAAAGAAAATTGTTTAAATAGTGAAAAATAATCATCGAGGTATCTACTTTGTATTCTATTTTGTATGATCTGTCTGACATTATTCAACAAATCCTTTAAAGTTGACTGGAGAAGATGGGTATTATCTGCAGGAGAGAGAGAATATTGAGTAACAGCAGGTAGCGCTAGAGTACTGATGTAGTGTGTGATCTGCTGTTAAAAGAAGAAAGAGAAAGCAGGTGTGTCTGTGCATCACATTCTTGTCCAGTGTGTGCTTAACAGCGATCACAAAACCGAAAGCGTTTTAAAGACTTCTGATTTCTCCAAAATAACATCTTCTCAACTACTGCGAGTAAGTTTGAATACTTTCATTATTATGCTTATTTAGAAGAACGGATTTCTTAGAATACACAATTTTTAATCTATCCTTTTTTAATGTACAACGCGAATCCAAAAGTATTCTGTGATCAAAATGAACCTGTTTCTCCTTTTAAACAGGAGATAAACTTGAGCAAAATGTAATGTACTTTTAATTTAAATAAAGATATGTGTTGATCTAAGGAGATTATGACAGCAATTACATGACAGTATATTATATATATTTATTTATTTGGCAACGCAATCATTCAGCACTAGTTATTTTTATAATCTTCATCTTGTATTCCTCTGAACTCTCATGATCTTGATCTCAGAGACACAGGGTCCTGTTCAGGACATGAGGAACATCTGATGATCTTCAGAGACACAAAGATCTCAGAGAAAAGAAGAAAGAGATGAGTCTCTCAAAGAAACCGAGGTAAGAGTCTGCTTTCAGAGAGAAAAAAAACTACACTTTTCAACAAGCAGTGTTTCTCTCTATTGTTGTGTCAAAGGATTAGAAAAACAAATGTTATCAATGTTTTTGGTTGTCACTGGTAAAAAAAAGTTAAATGTTCACTATGCAGGAATATTTAGCTGAATATGTCTAATTAATAGGGCTGTGTCACGGTGTGGCTTAGCGTGAAAGAGCACTCGAAGAGAATAAATAAACTAAGTTTTAATCCTCTTTAAACGGACAAAAGAGACATGGCTGAAGGTCACACAGAACACATGGCACACGAAAAAACAATAAAAAGTCTAAAGTCCAAAGACGTGACAGGCTGCATGATTCGCAAAACGTTTCATATTGCAATATGCAACTGTGATTATAATAAATGGTATTGAGTCAAATTAATGGGTTAAAGGAAAATTCACACACAGATTAATGATAATGCTAAAATGTGTGTTTTTTATTATTTTTACAAAATGAAATAACATTTGGATTAATGTAAACTTATTTTCTCAAAACTATAGCTAAATTAAATAAAACCATACACATTTTTACATGTAATTATGTTTTGTTTTGTTTGTATAACAGCTTGTTTCTTGTTTCCTTCAGCTGTTTCTGTACTAATGTCATGTTTTGAAGTTTCTGTACTTCAATGTCATGCATTCATTATATTTTTCTCTGTTGTTTCAGGTGCTGATATAAATTTGTCGTATAGCCACGTGACATAGCAACCTTTAAACTTTGTACCTCTCTCTGCGTAGTGTCAGCAATCTTAAAAACAATATTGTGCCACATAACAGAGAAAATATTAATCATGTAGTAATAAATGAATTACTAATATAAGTATATTAACTACTAGTAAAATAATAATAAGGTGAGAGATTAGACAGATTTACAGAAGCTCCAGCAGCTCCAGGTTCTGCTGTAAACCATGTTGAGAAGGAGACAGAAGCAGATCTGATCTGATCTGTGAGTTGTGTTGAGTGAGCCAGCGGCTGACCGTTCATTGATGTAAATGTTAAATAATGTTGTTCTTTAGCATAGGTTTTACCTCCTGTGCCACTTTCAGTAAGATTGTAAAACAGATCTTGGTGCCAAATTGTTTATATTTTTTACCTTTTGTCTTGGTGAAGATGTTTTTCAATAAGTAATATGTAGATGTGATCAGATTTACAGCAGTTTGGTAAAAATAAGATTTGACTTATCTCAGATTGTGTGTGGTTATGAAGTTTAATAGATGATAATAGATAATAATAGATGTTTATTATGCTACAGAATCATTTTTCCTCACAAAGATGTTTCTGTAGATGTTAGGATCAAATTAATCTATATTTTTAAAGCTTGGTTTTATCAGTCCTTTATAAACCCATGTTTTTTTGGAATGCGCTGACCGAGGAAATTGTGTAATTTAGTTGACTCTTTTTAAGACATTTTTAACAGATAAGCAAAATAGATTTTTAGAGTTTAATTATAAAAATGTAACGTCTCCGTTCCCTCCATTATGGAATAAGTGCTCCCTATCTGTCAGTCACTATGAAATTTGGCAAGTGGTTAACTAATCATGAGCTACTCCCCATCACGCGGGTATAAATAGGCCACAGGTGTTGCAGATTTTGCTTGGGAGCCCAGTGCTGCATGGTTGCTGTACTGGCACTTTTGCTAGCGGAAAAAGCTGGAAAAGGAACTGTTTGTGTGGCGGTTTGACACAATCACTGGCGTCCCTGTTTATTCAGCGATTTCCCTGGGTGTTTCACAAGAATTTCTATCTCAGGTACAAAGGTTTGGCCTCTCCAGCAGCAATGCCCTAACCTTTGGTCCCAGCAAATTTGCTCTGAGGCGTTGTAAAGATTATGACATTGCATAGCATTAGCCTGACATGCTGTGGCCTGTCAGCATTTGTAGTGCTGTTGGTTGGGATGGGGTTCAGGTTGTACGTATGTAATCCTCGTTTCCTCATGGAGGGAATGGACACGTTATGACCCCTTACCAAAACCTTGAACCATTGCTGGTGGAGACCTTGGGCTCCTCAGTAAAACCTGACGAGTGGTTACACCTGTTGCCTATTTATACCCATGTGAAGGGGAGTGACCAAATTTTATTGACGTTTTCTCCTATCAGAGCTAATAAGGGCTCCAAGCAAGACCCCAGTCTGTCGTCACGACATAACGTCTCCATTCCCTCCATCAGGGAACGAGGGTTAGATATGTAACCAAGACGTTCCCTGTCTGTCAGTCACTAGTCACCTGACACTGTACAGATACTCTGACATACTGTACTCACTTTAGCCTCACATTTTATTCTGTTGTTGTGTTTGTTTACTGATTCTAATACTTTCAGCTAAATTCCAATGGAATTTTATCAGACATTTGTGTTTTATGGCGTAGAAGGTCCTGTGTGCTTAATTTCTCAGTTCTGTCACAGCATGGTTAAAGTTTACTGTGGATGTGATGTTCAAACCCAGGTAGTTGTAGTCTGATGTGTGTTATCTGCTTAGTGTTTAATGTAAATGTAATATTCGGACCCAGATTGTCTTCTGCTGTTTTTCTTGGTTAATATGAATTCCTCTTGTGGGTTTTATAAGGTGTAAGAAGACTTTTTGTTTTAAATTTATCAGCTCTGAATTCTGTCTTGCTTTAAAACAACATTAAAAGTTAAATAATAAAGATCGCATTGTTGCTCAAAGTTCTGTATTTATTTATTAAATGTTCACTTTGATTAAAAACAGGTTTGTAATTCGCTCAAACCCATGCACTACTTTGGTGTATTTTATCCCATTTTTTGCTACTTCTGAATGAAAGGATATGTGTGAGTGTTGAAGCTGGGCTCAGTGCCACTTTTACTAGAGAAGATATAAATGAGGAAGATGAGAGAAGATGACTGAGACGTAGCTGAATACTCCAGAGACACTATGATAGAAATGAAGCTTGTGTGTTACTTGTAGATTGTCATGAATGAGCGGTCTGAGGCGTGCGGATCCATATGCAGGCTTTTATTAAACGAAGGCATGGTCATAGCAGGCAGGCGTCAAACAGGGCAAACAGATGTATAGGAGGCGAGGCAATAACAAAATCCAGAAACAGGCGATGGTCAGGTTAGGCAGCAAACAATCAGAAAACCGAAAAACAGACAGGGTCAAAACCAGGGAAATCAGAAACAATAATCCACGAACGATCTAATAAAGAAACAGGCGAAACAATGCAACCTGCAGGTGAGTGGCTTGCTACAGTTTTTATAGTCCTGGAACAGGAAGTAGCAGCAGAGGGAGTGATCGCAGATCACCCAGGGGTAAGAGCTCCCTCTGCTGGCTTGGTGACATAGCCCCCCTCCTAGGAGCGACTCCTGGCGCTCCGCAAAACAAAACATAACTGTGAGCTTGGGAAGGGGTTCCGGGAGGGAGTCAGCACACGGAGTCCAGGGTGGAAGAGATGGAGGGAGGAGCCAGGGAGAAGACAGGAGAAGTCTGGAGCGGGAGGCGATCCAGAGCCCAGCCATGATGGTCAGTGTTGGAGCCGACGGAGGGAGGAGCCATAGAGAGGTAACGGTCATCAACCCCATGGAGCCGACCGACGGCAGTGGAGCAGGTGGTCGAGGAGACTGAGGCGAAGGCGGAGAGCTGAAGAGCCAGGGTGACACAGAGGCGCTGGAGGTCCTAGGCGATACCGCAGGCTTCTGCGACTGACACGGAGACGGGGGACAGGAAGGACGCTGCGGAGCCAGAGCGACTGAGGACTGAGGTGGAGCCGGAGGGAAGGAGGAGCCTGACAGAGCCGGAGGGATGGAGGGACGAGGCGAAGCTGGAGGAGTGGAATCCTGAGGCGACGGATGGTCGACGACCGACCAAGGCGTAGCCGGAGAGACGATGGAGCCTGGTGAAGCTGGTGGATTGACGGAGCACGGTGGAGAGGAGGGAGCTAGGAGCCTAAGGGAAGCCGACGGGTCTGGTTAAGCCGAGGTGGAGTCTGGGACTCGGAGACGGAACGATGAAGCGAGGGATCCTTCACCCACGGCGGCGATGGAGACTGGCAGACCCGTGGCGAGCTCCAGGTGGAGGGCAGAGGATGAGTGCAGGGGTTGCTGGGATCCATTGACGACGTGTAGCAAGGGTGGGAGGGTGGGCAAACTTGAGGCTTTGCACGAGGGGCGGGCACTGGAGGCTTTGCACGAGGCGTGGGCACTGGAGGCTTTGCACGGGCGCGGGCACTGGAGGCTTTGCACGAGGCGCGGGCACTGGAGGCTTTGCCCGAGGCGCGGGCACTGGAGGCTTTGCCCGAGGCGCGGGCACTGGAGGCTTTGCCCGAGGCGCGGCACTGGAGGCTTTGCCCGAGGCGCGGGCACTGGAGGCTTTGCCCGAGCGACCATCTTGGGAAGCGGCTCTGGGTTTGCCCGAGCGACCATCTTGGGAAGCGGCTCTGGGCAGCGGCGACCATCTTGGGAAGCGGCTCTGGGCAGGCGGCGACCATCTTGGGAAGCGGCTCTGGGCAGGCGGCGACCATCTTGGGAAGCGGCTCTGGGCAGGCGGCGACCATCTTGGGAAGCGGCTCTGGGCAGGCGGTGACCATCTTGGGAAGCGACTCTGGGCAGGCGGCGACCATCTTGGGAAGCGGCTCTGGGCAGGCGGCGACCATCTTGGGAAGCGGCTCTGGGCAGGCGGCGACCATCTTGGGAAGCGGCTCTGGGCAGGCGGCGACCATCTTGGGAAGCGGCTCTGGGCAGGCGGCGACCATCTTGGGAAGCGGCTCTGGGCAGGCGGCGACCATCTTGGGAAGCGGCTCTGGGCAGGCGGCGACCATCTTGGGAAGCGGCTCTGGGCAGGCGGCGACCATCTTGGGAAGCGGCTCTGGGCAGGCGGCGACCATCTTGGGAAGCGGCTCTGGGCAGGCGGCGACCATCTTGGGAAGCGGCTCTGGGCAGGCGGCGACCATCTTGGGAAGCGGCTCTGGGAAGAAGGCGGCCATCTTGGGCAGCGGCTCGGGGAAGGCAGCCATTACTGGATTTGATGCTATATCCTTTTCCTCCTCAACACCCAACGTGAAAGCTGACCCCACAGTCACTAAACCAAACTCAATAAACTGAGCAAGCGACTCACGTGGACCCTCACGAACAAGTTTTGTCTTGAGTGGCTGATTTACTCCCTCATGATACAACTCAATCAATAAACAGTCCGGTATGTCAGAGAGGTAAGCCATGTCCAAAAACTCTTGAGTATAATCCTCAATTGATCGGGTGCCTTGCTTGAGGGCCAATAAACGTCTAGCGAGGGTCCTACCTGGCCATGGATCAGGTGAAAAGCCGCTGGATCCTGGTGCGAGGTTGCATTCTGTCATGAATGAGCGGTCTGAGGCGTGCGGATCCATGTGCAGGCTTTTATTAAACAAAGGCATGGTCATAGCAGGCAGGCGTCAAACAGGGCAAACAGATGTATAGGAGGCGAGGCAATAACAAAATCCAGAAACAGGCGATGGTCAGGTCAGGCAGCAAACAATCAGAAAACCGAAAAACAGACAGGGTCAAAACCAGGGAAATCAGAAACAATAATCCACGAACAATCTAATAAAGAAACAGGCGAAACAATGCAACCTGCAGGTGAGTGGCTTGCTACAGTTTTTATAGTCCTGGAACAGGAAGTAGCAGCAGAGGGAGTGATCGCAGATCACCCAGGGGTAAGAGCTCCCTCTGCTGGCTTGGTGACATAGATGCTGCTGTGACAGAAGAGAGCTTAAACTCTAATTTGATGGAAGTGGACTTTTTATCTTTTCTTTCATTTTTTTTTTTAAATATATTGTATTAAAGTAAAAAAAAAAACTCTTCTCATGTGTCCAGCTCTGTGTCTGTGAAGAGCGACCAGTCAAAAGGTAATCCACCGGAATTCAGTGAGGAGACACCACCAGCTACTGAAAGGTATTTCATTTGGATTGTATTACAACATCCAGGGCTTGACATCAACATCTACCAGCCCAACAAATGTGGGGGGATTTTTAGCTGTGGCGGGTAATACAGTCACTCCCACTAACCACTGTGGCGTGTTAAATTTTATAATAAAACTCAAAATTAATGCTTGACTGAGACAATTAGATTTTTTTGAAGGGGCAAGTAAAAGAAGAGAATCTGATTAAAACTGATCTAACTGCACTGAAATTTAGATGACAATAGTTTTGACTTCTGTGCATGTAAATGGCGAATAATAAGCTTGTCTATGTGAGGGAATCTCATGGAGAAATCAAAACAAATGAACACAGCTGCATGTAGACAAAATTTAAATCTATGCTTGTTTTTATATATATAACATATAGCTCAGTTAAGAAACATGATCAAGAGAGGGAAGTTCCCTGTGAACCATGATTGCAAACACAAATGAGTAGTGAATATACATTATAGTTCAATATTTGAATTTAAAAGCATGTATTGTCAACAGTTTTTGCTGAATTTGGTTAATAGAAATAATTCCAAACAAAGATCACAGCAGAACAGTAAGAGCAGAGGTGTTTCGTTAATGAATGATTAGCATTTTTGAAGTTTGAATCATTTGAGTCAATGAATCAGTGGGCCATTCAGGCTCTTTCTTCATTCTTGAGTGAATCAGTCATCTGAATGAATCATCTGAAGGCTTCAATGACTCATTAATTGAACTTGTCACTTGCTGCCACTTACTGGCAAATGTAGATGCTGAATTCATATGACTGGTAACTAGTAACATTTGGTAATATGATTAGTAACATTCAGTGAAATTATTAAATTTGTATGCAGAAATAAGTCATATAAAATGTAATTTCCCAACAAGAAAATTGTGACCAGTAAAAATTAATAAACACTAGCCACAGTGGCTAAAAGTTTATGTCATGCCCTGACAACACCCAGCTAATGCACAATGTAACAATTACGTAACTTATTAGTGTTTTTTTGGTAATTTCATGACTTGCCAATAGGCAACGTAACCACGATATCATATGTAAGAAATTCCATTATCATCCTGTTACCAACTCACAACGTCGTCACTAAAACCTCTTTAAGTATTGTGACGAGTCGGCTGCCCCTCCTCTTTATTGTCACCATCACCCCGTCCTTTATTCGCCGCTCTTCACCAGGCTCCCGACGGGAGTGGGTGTGTTCGAGAGGAGGGGCGGGTATTGTTCAGGTCTGGCGGCGTGTGACGAGGCACACCTGAAGTGAGTTAGCCTCGTTACCGTCGCCGTTAAGTACTGGACGCGTCCCTCCTCGGGAGACCGGTCTCTTCCCCCGTGCATGCACGCTGGTGTCCTCGTGGGTCCAGGAAGGGTGCGCGATGGACCTCACCCCGCCGTCCGAGAAGTGCGTCGTGGGACCCCCGTAGTCCAGGCTGTGAGCACCCAGCTCATCCCACTCTGCCGCCGGAGCAAAGAAGCGACGGAGATGCCGCGGAAGAAGCCGCCGCCACTCGCGCCCCGGGCCAGAAAAAGGGGAGCACGTGCGACCGCCGGACTCCGCCCCTTACCTGGACCCTTCCCCCCTGGAACACGGCCTAAACCTTCACTTTCCCCGGAGCACGACGAGGACACCAGATCCCCCTTTTATTTGGACACTTTTCCCCTGGACACTTTATTTGGTATTTATTTTATATTTTTGTTTAATAAAAAGCCTCTCCGAGGCCTGACGCCACGCCCACTGTGTCTGTCGTTGGCTCCTCCCGTCACAGTATCAAGATAACCAAGATTGTCCCAGATTATATATTTTAATTTCATGACAATGCAACCAAATGGTATGCACAAAATTTCATTACCATCATTTAAACGTTCATTATATACACTCTCTGATTGTGAGAAGGCTGTTTAAGGTGCAATTCAGACACAAGACTGAACGTCCTTTAAATGTGATTTTTTTATTTTTTTATTTATTTTTTTTGCACCAAGTCATAATTAGGATATATAACTTGACATACATGCATCCACAACTGACCACGACACATGCAATATTGACAAGAAAGATTTTTTTTTTCTCATGAAACTTGTATTTCGTAACTAGTTTTGAAAGTGAAATGATGCGCAGACTGGCTAGACCATCTCATCTTTTAAATCAGCACGTTTTTCAAGGCACTTTTACTTCAAGTTCAAGTGTCTGACAGAAGAATTAGCTTTTCTAGAGTGAGTCTTACATTTTATAATAAATAGTCAAATGTATAAATCTGGAAAGACTCTAAAACCCTTTTTAATAGCATAGACAATTACACAATGAAAGCTTCCTTCATTGAACTGTGTCTAGTGCTTCTTCACAGTAATTTAGTCACACAAACAGACACTAGGGAGAATTAATTCACTGAGGAAAATGCATCTTGTGATCAAACATGAAAGTATACATTTTCCGACAGAAATGACCATTTCTGAATTAATATTACTGATCATTAAACCCTTTCAAATGAGATTGAAGAATGTTAAATTGAAGAATGTTAATTGTAAAATGTTTTTTTCCTCTCTCTCTCTTCTTTGTGCTATCAGTGTAAGATCAAGCTCTCATGTGTCCAGCTTTGCATCTGTGAAAAGTGACCGGTCAAAAGGTCATCCACCGGAATTCAGTAAAGAAAGTGCATCAAATACTCAAAGGTATTCCATGTGTTTTCTATTATGAAGCACTAGATCAGTTCTCCACTGGGATATTTGTGATATAAATTGGCCACAAGGAGGCATACATTCACCATAGAGACATGAATATGTCCTTTTTATCTATTAAATTAGCATTTACAGCATTAAACTGTTTTAAGTAAGACTGAAGAAACCTGTATTACTATTTTTTTGTCATTAGTTTTCTACCTTAAAGGACAGAAAATATAACATTTGTACTTGTGCTTGTTTTATGAAACAGTCCTTTTCTTACTTTTCACTATTTTAACAGTCTTCGATATGAAACATTAACTTCAGACATCCAGATTAACAGGAATCACAAAAAAATCACAGACAACCTCCTAGGAATCTTTCAGGTAGAAAAAAAATGTTTTCATAAATGTTTGTAACAAACATTTTTTTTACATTTTGAATCACTGATTATATGATTTGGACCAAATATGGATGTGGATCCTCTTCAGTTTTGTTCTTTTGTCTCAGTTTTTTTGTTTGGATTTCTTTGTAGAATCTTGAGAAGAAAATAATCACATTTCTAAAAAATGAGCTGGAAATGTTCAAGAAAATATTACAGAAAGAGAACAAGCAACAATTTGTGGAGGATTTTAATGAGAACAGATGCAGTAACAGAGAAGCAGCTCTTGATCTCACGCTCTACTTCCTGAGAGAGATGAAGCAAGATAGAGCTGCTGATTCTCTAGAAGGTAAGAGACAACGCTCGCTGTTTCCAGTGTTGCGTCAATCTCTTTTCTCTTCCACAGTCACTGTTATAACTCGGAGGAAGCTGTTCATATGCCTCTCTCATTATGTGTTCATAACCTGCCCTGTCTCTTCCAATGACAGACTTCCTTTAGACTTCCACATTCTGTTCTGTATATAACAAACCCAGAGACTAAACAATATGTATACTTTATTTCTGTGTTCAGATGAGCTGATCTTCATTCATCAGCTAAAGTGTAGCCTAAAGAAGAAGTATAAGTGTGTGTTTGGAGGAATCACAAAGCAAGGAGACTCTACACTTCTGAAGAACATCTACACAGATCTCTATATCACTCAGGGTTGTAGTGAACAGGTCAATACTGAACATGAGGTCAGACAGATTGAAGTTGCTTCCAGACATCACGAAACACAAGAGAAACAGATTGAGTGCAAAAATTTGTTTGAAGCATCTGAACAAGATGAGCAGATCAGAACTGTACTGACAAAAGGAGTCGCTGGCATCGGAAAATCAGTCTCTGTGCAGAAGTTTGTTCTGGATTGGGCCGAAGGAAAAGAAAATCAAGACATCAGCTTCATATTTCCTCTTCCATTCAGAGAGATGAACTTAAAGGAGAAAGAAAAACTAAGTTTGATGGACCTTTTAACTCAGTTTTTCCCAGAGACGAAAGGTCTGAATCTTACGAGAAGAAATCATTTCAAAGTCCTGTTCATTCTTGATGGATTGGATGAATGTCGACTTCCTCTAAACTTTAAGGATAATGAGATATTGTGTGATGTTTCATCAGCAGCCTCTCTGGATGTTCTCCTAACAAACCTCATCAAGGGAAATCTGCTTCCTTCTGCTCTCATCTGGATCACCACCAGACCAGCAGCTGCCAGTAAGATTCCTCCTGAATGTATTGAGCTGCTGACAGAGATAAGAGGATTCAATGATGCACAAAAGGAGGAGTACTTCAGAAAAAGATTCACGGATCAGAATCAGGCCAAAGAAATCATCGATCATGTTAAACAATCAAAGAGTCTCTTTATCATGTGCCACATCCCAGTCTTCTGCTGGATTTCTGCCACAGTTCTCCAGAACATTTTAGAAGAGAAAGGAAAAAATGTCATGAAAATTAATGAGTCTGAAGATGCCTCCAAAACACTACAGGAGTCAAATACTGAAGACACTCCTAAGACTCTGACACAAATGTACACACACTTTCTTAGATTTCAGATCCAACAGAGCAGAAGAAAGTATGATGGAGAACACACACCAGATGTTTCCTGGGATAAAGTTGCCATCTTTTCACTGGGGAAACTGGCATTTGATCAGCTGGAAAGAAACAATGTGGTCTTCTATGACACAGATCTGGAAGCCTGTGGTATTGACGTCAATAAGGCATCAGTGTACTCAGGCATGTGTACCCAGATCTTTAAGGAGGAAACAGGGATCGTTCTTGGTACCATGTACTGCTTCGTTCACTTGAGCATTCAAGAGTTTATTGCAGCTCTTTATGCTCATCTGTTTCTGGACCTCAACAAAAAAAGTGTGTTTGATCAAGACTCTACACAAGAAAACACAAGTGAAATTGATTTCCTTAAGACTGCAGTGGACAAGGCTCTAGAGAGTGATAATGGACACCGAGATCTTTTTCTTCGATTCCTCCTTGGTTTGTCACTCCAGTCCAATCAGAGACTCTTACAGGGTCTGTTGACACAGAAAAATAGAAATGACCAGAGCAAAAAAGAAATAGTTGAGTACATCAAGCAGAAATTTGAAGCTAATCTGTCTCCAGAGAGATCCATCAATCTGTTCTACTGTCTGAATGAACTGAACGACCAAACTCTGGTGAAAGAGATTCAGACCCACCTTAACAAAGGAAGTCTCTCATCTGCTGACCTTTCACCTGCCCAGTGGTCTGCTTTGGTCTTTGTGTTGTTGACATCAGAGGAGGAGCTGGAGGAGTTTGAGCTTCAGAAATTCAAGAAATCAGACGAGTGTCTCATTAGGTTATCAGCAGTCATCAAAACCTCCAAAAGAGCTCTGTAAGTAATTTATCCTATTTTGCTTTCATTTTAAAAGTGTGTTTATCTACATTGAAACATCATATTTAAACACCCCTGATTTTATATTCATTATTAACCATATGCCAATTACAAGTATATATCTCTTTTAGGGTTAAATCATAACACTTTTTGTTCAACTTTTTATTAAAATGACTAATATTATTTTAATTATTACTATTATTTTGCTTTAAAAATGGCAGTCCTTTATACTCCAATATATAATTAATACTGAGTTTATACTTATGGACTTATGGACTGAGTTTAAACTTATAATACTTAGGACCATGTGATATTTCAGTTTTTCATTTTTAATAAATATGCAAAAATGTTAACAATTCTGTTTTTTTCTGTCAATATGGGGTGCTCTGTGTTTAATAATAAGGAAAACAACTGAAAAAAAATAAAGCAAATGGCTGCAATATAACAGAGTGAAACATTTAAGGAGGTCTGAGTACTTTCTGTACCCACTGTATGTACTGTATAATGGTGTTTATTAAACTGTTATAAATTATATTTAATGGTTTTATGATTTGGTTTTATTTGTTCAATTTATGGCACAATAAGTAACTGTGCATCAATTTGTGCTGAAAATCTTTTTCTAAAATACATTTCCAAGTGAGACTATCTTAACATCTTTTCAATGAACAAAATCACCAAAATCTGTTATTTATCGAGGGTTGTCTAAACTTTTGCATAGGATTGTGTGTGTGTGTGTGTTATATATATATATAACACAATATAATAATAACATAATGCAGTATACTTATGTTTAATAATTGGTATCAATTAAATTTTTATATTTAAAAATATATATTGCATGTATCTAACTCTGTGATTTGATTTATTTGTCTTGTAGGCTAAATGATTGTGGTTTAACAGACAAAAGCTGTTCAGCTCTGGCTTCAGTTCTTGAATCAGATTCCAGTCTGAAAGAGCTGAACATGAACAATAATAATCTGCAGGATTCAGGAGTGAAGCTGCTCTGCACTGGACTGAAGGATATTAATTGTACATTAGAGATACTGAGGTAAGTTTTGTGACAATCTCTAGGTTTAATTAGAACTCACATACATCTTTTAACATGGACCTAGATAATGTGCCAAATAATTGAGGACAGAACTGCTTGAGCTTAGTGTATTTGATAGGCTTTAATCCTTTAAGCAGATAATTGCGACAAAACCTCATACTTGTTAAAATAGACTTCAGTTTTTATGGTGAATATGGTGCAATATTTTATTTGTATTCCCAAATGCTAAATGGCAGACATATAGTACTATGATTCTAGACCAAAATAACACCATGATCCTATGCAAAGTGTTTGAGAAAACATGAGAAATATTTCTGTAAGCAGCACTAGCTCTATTGATCCAGCCAGAGCGGCTCTGGTGGGACAGGCCTCGGTATAAATATCTATTATTTCCTGAATATTACTGATGAACTGATCAAAATATAAGATACTGTTCATGTGTGTGTGTTACTACTAGTGTATAAGTGTAGTAATAAATGTTAACTAATCATGAAGTATACTACTGTTCATATGGGTTTTACCATTTATTTAATATAATAAATTAACACTATCTTCTGTTTTATTGTCTGTTTTCTATTGTCTGCTAATTTAGAATGAGGATAAAACATTCTGAACTTCAATTCAAATATCCTGAATATTATGAATGTTATGAAACTCGGTATGGATCATCCCCTGATGACTTCATAATAGGCAAATTACATTAGTATATTTACAGCCCACACAAACTTTCGACCATTCCCACCATTTTTTTTAATTTACAGTAGATCTCTATCTTTAAGCCCTTTCAAGCCACAAGCTTTTGAAAACCTAGCTCATAAAGGTTTAATTCCAGCATGAACTCTATATTTCAGTTCCTACCTCAGAATTTCAATGTGGTTTAAGAGTGGACTTATGTTATGGCATTTGAAAACATAAATGTTTTGACTTCACAACAACTCCATGACTTTTCTTGATTGGTCCAGCCAGAGCCCTGATTTAAACCTAATTTAGCATCTCTCGAGAGACCTAAAAATGGCTGTCCACAAACGTTTGCTATCCAATCTGACAGAACTAGAGAGGATCTGCAAGGAGGAATGGCAGAGGATCCCCAAATCCAGTGTGAAAAACCTGTTGCATCTTTCCCAAAAAGACTCATGGCTGTATTAGATCAAAAGGGTGCTTATACTTAATACTGAGTTTATACTTGGTTTGAATACTTAGGACCATGTGATATTTCAGTTTTTCATTTTTACTAAATCTGCAAAAATGTCAAAAATTCTGTTTTTTTCTGTCAATATGGGGTGCTGTGTGTACATTGAGGAAACAATTAACTGAAATAAATGAAAACAAATGGCTGCAATATAACAAATCTTAAAGTAAAAAGAGTAAAAAATTTAAGGAAGTCTGAATACTTTCTGTACCCACTGTATTTACTGTATAATGTATTTTTTAAATTTATTAAACTGTTATAAACTAAATGAATGATTTTATGATTTGGTTTTATTTGTTCAATTTATGGCACAATAAGTAACTGTGCATCAATTTTTGCTGAAAATCTTGCATATTTTCTACTTTTCCAAGTGAGACTGTGAACATCTTTTCAATTAACAAAATCACCAAAATCTGTTATTTATCAAGGGAGCTTAGACTTTTGCATAAGACTGTGAGTGTAATTATATATATATATATATATATATATATATATATATATATATATATATAATATATGCAGTGTACTTATGTTTAATAATTGGTTTTAATTAATTTTTTTATTTAAAAAAAATATTACATGTATCTAACTCTGTGATTTGATTCATTTCTCTTGTAGGCTAAATGATTGTGGTTTAACAGACAAAAGCTGTTCAGCTCTGGCTTCAGTTCTTGAATCAGATTCCAGTCTGAAAGAGCTGAACATGAACAATAATAATCTGCAGGATTCAGGAGTGAAGCTGCTCTGCACTGGACTGAAGGATATTAATTGTAAATTAGAGATACTGAGGTAAGTTTTGTGACAATCTCTAGGTTTAATTAGAACTCACATACATCTTTTAACATGGACCTAGATAATGTGCCAAATAATTGAGGACAGAACTGCTTGAGCTTAGTGTATTTGATAGGCTTTAATCCTCTAAGCAGAAAATTGCGACAAGACCTCATACTTGTTAAAATAGACTTCAGTTCCTATGGTGAATATGGTGCAATATTTTATTTGTATTCCCAAATGCTAAATGGCAGACATATAGTACTTTGATTCTAGATGATCATCATGATCCTATGCAAAGTGTTTGAGAAAACATGAGAAATATTTCTGTAAACAGCACTAGCTCTGATGGGACAGGCCTCGGTATAAATATCTATTATTTCATGAATATTACTGATGAACTGATCAAAATATAAGATACTGTTCATGTGTGTTTTACTACTAGTGTATGAATGTAGTCATAAATGCACTTTTATAATGTTTTATTGTTGGTTTTCTCTTTCTAATCTTTTGGAATGAAGATTAAAAATAGCATGCCAATAAGTTCAAACATCCATTATTTATATATATATATATATATATATATATATATATATATATATATATATATATATATATATATATATATATATATATATATAATTATTTTCTCTTATATAATATTTATTATTTTGTACTTATTACTAATTAACTAATCATGAAGTATACTACTGTTCATATGGGTTTTACCAATATTTAATATAATAAATTAACACTATCTTCTGTTTTATTGTCTGTTTTCTATTGTCTGCTAATTTAGAATGAGGATAAAACATTCTGAACTTCAATTCAAATATCCTGAATATTATGAATGTTATGAAACTCGGGATGGATCATCCTGATAACTTCATAACAGGCAAATTACATTAGTATATTTACAGCCCACACAAACTTTCTTTCGACCATTCCCACCATTTTTTTAATTTACAGTTGGTCTCTATCTTTAAGCCCTTTCAAGCCACAAGCTTTTGAAAACCTAGCTCCTAAAGGTTTAATTCCAGCATGAACTCTATATTTCAGTTCCTACCTCAGAATTTCAATGTGGTTTAAGAGTGTACTTATGTTATGGCATTTCAAAACATAAATGTACTTGTTTTATATTTGCATCATTTGGATGAAAAACTCCAGAATACTTTAGAATATACAGAATGCACTTTGGAGAAACTCAGGTCAATGTAGTGAACTAGTGTTTGGTTTTAATTACGACGTTCTTTCTGATCAAAATGAAAATATTACTGTAATAATCTTTAAAAAAAGTCATGCTCCTTTCAGATGGTGACTTTTTCCTTTCTTCTTTAACTAGAAGGAGAAAGCTATTAAAGCTTTTTTGCTGTAATATTAATTATATAACCTGAATATGATAAAACCTTTTTAGACTCTCAGACTGCAGTATCAGTGAAGAAGGTTATAAAGCTCTGTCTTCAGCTCTGAGATCAAACCTTCACACCTGATAGAGCTGGATCTCATAGGAAATGATCCTGGATCATCAGGAGTGAAGAAGCTCAGTGTTTTACTTCAGGATCGTAACTGTCAACTAAACACACTGAGGTGAGTTGTATATATAAATATTATATTATAATATTTATAGTGCAGCTGCTGTTGTTTTGATGATAGATGTCACCACAGTATAATTGTGTTAAAAGTTATAGGTTACTCAGAAATTTTGTGTGGGATTCAGTAGTTTGGGGCAATAATTAACATTTATGATTGTGGATATTTCTCATGAAAAAATATTCAGTGTGGCTAATTATTTTGATTGTGTAAATGTTACTGAATGCACTGTACATTAATTTTCATCAGGATCAGATTCACAACACTGTAGATCCACTACAGCAGATCTATATCACGTCTGAAGCTTCTTCTCATAATGAGCAGAATTACTGCTGTATCAACACAGACATCAGTTAAATACAACTATCCAGAGATGGTCTGAACTCAGATCATATTCTCTGTTAGTGGATCAGTAATCAAGTGTTTGGTGAATTCTGCTTCATAATTATAGAAAGAGCCAGCATTAAAAAAACCTCAATAAAATATATCAATATGAAGGTTTAGCTGTCACAAGCTAGTTATTGCTTTTTTTATCTCCTGCATAAAAACCAGAAAGATCTTGAGAATTTTAAGAATCATGATCTAGTGAGCTTTTATCTGAGTTTCTTTTAATATTTGTTTGCCTTTTGTCTGTCTTTAAAAAAAATTACAAAATAAATACATGCATAAATACATTTATTTATTTAAGTGTTCAAGCTTTAAAAACTTGAACTAGGTCTGTTTGTTTTGGGCAGTGTATGATAATCTTTAAATGTTTTGTGAAGCAGAGCACACTAAACTGAATCCTGCTTCATCTTGTTTTCTGCAGGTTTTTGGGTCCTGCTGCAGATGAAGGCTGTCAGTATGTGACTGGAATCGTGGGTAAAAACCCGTTACTCCTGAAAGAGCTGAATCTGAGTGGACATAAACTAGGAGACACACGAGTGAATCAGATCTCTGCTCTACTGCAGGATAAACACTGTCAGATCAACACACTGAAGTGAGTATCTTACAGCATTTCACACGTGTTGAAAACTTTTTTTGCTTCTTTTTAAGAAGAGACCAGAAGACTCTTGGTAAAGCAGGAGTTCATTTTTATTTCGTTGCTGTAGTCATGTGCAAGAAGTCTTGAAGTAATCTTTAAGAAAATCCTCAAGCAATCTCCAAGAAAAAAATCTAACTAAAACCTAGCACAGAGAAGTTTATATGTTTTAAGGGGAAGGAGTACATAGAGGTGGAGATTCACACTTAATTTGGGAAAACCTGCCAGATGTTCAGTAACTGAAAGACGAAAGATTACTGTCTCAGGGCTTGGACTTCCTGAGCTTATATCATAAATTACAATATACTTTCAGACTGGAAACTGTGTGTAACTTTTTATAAATTTGTAATACAACACATTTCACATGATTAGTTATGTTACAGAAGTCTATTGTAATTCTCATTTGAGTCCAACTCCTCGCTATAAAGCTTTATCCAGCTGTTTTATCAAGAAAATTTGAATCACTAAAACTCTGATAAATATGCAGTATATTTATGGTTTATGTAATGTATACCAATTAATTTAGCATTTTTATATTTAATAACTATATTGCATGTATTTAACTCTGTGATTTGATTTATTTGTCTTGTAGGCTAAATGATTGTGGTTTAACAGACAAAAGCTGTTCAGCTCTGGCTTCAGTTCTTGGATCAGATTCCAGTCTGAAAGAGCTGAACATGAACAATAATAATCTGCGGGATTCAGGAGTGAAGCTGCTCTGCACTGGACTGAAGGATATTAATTGTACATTAAAGATACTGAGGTAAGTTCTGTGATAATCCCTAGTACTGTTTCAGCTCAGTGAAATTTATAGTCTTTAGTTCTATGAACTCTACATTTCAGTTCCTACCACAGCATTTCAATATGGTTTCAGAGTGGACTTTTGTTAGGGCATTTCTAAACTGTCATTTTCTTGTTTATTTAACCACTTTGAGTTTTTGTTGTTGTTGTTGTGGATCATTTAAATAAAAGACTTTCAGACCTGTTGAGGTTCAATATAATCATGCACTGCATTTTTTAATTATTTAATGATTATCTCTGTGATGTACCTCTTAATATTAGCAATATTTATACATAAAAAGCAATCTGGGTTTAGACCTTATCGGCAGAACAGTCCGTTTTATAAGACCACATTCAAGATATTCAAAAGCCCACTGCTATAATCTGCCTTTTTGCATATTATTCAAATACAGTACAATACTTACACATATTTGTTTGTAAAACACATTTAAAAACAGCCAAAGATGACCAAAGTGCTGTAAAAAGTAGAATAAATAATCAGAAATAAGACAAAAAAACAAGACTCAAATTTAAAACACAACAGTATGAAAAAAACAATGTAATGAAAACTGGGTTAATGCACTGTGAATCAACATCACCTACCAGTGAATAGCTCTATTAACTAACATTGTCAAATATTAATAAATACTGTAATTAATGTATTGTTCAAGCTTATTGTAAAGTGTTTCCATACTGTGTATTTGTGTCACGGTAGTGGTTTACGAGAGAGAGCTCTCAACGAGGAAAAATCAACTTAAACAGTTGTAATCTTCTGTGAACAAAATAAACAGGATATTTACAGGCTGGTAGGCAGGAGGAAAAAAACACATACATTAAAGATGAAAACCGATGATAAAAACAGAATCAAACTGGAACTTAAATACACACATGAATTGACTAAACTAACAAGACACAGCTGATGACAAATTAGACAATTAACAAAGTAGGTCACACATGGCACAGGACAAAACAACAACAAAAGAGTCCATGTGTGACAATTTGTAATTTCTTCCTCTCATGTTTATCATTTTAGGTTGTGTGATTGTGGTTTAACAGAGGAAAGCTGTTCAGCTCTTGCTACAGTCCTGATATCAAATTCCAGTCTGAAAGAGCTTGACATGAGCAACAATAATCTGCAGGATTCAGGAGTCAAGAAACTCAAGAACGCTTTAGAAAATACAGAATGCACATTGGAGAACCTCAGGTGAATATAATGAACTATTGTAATGGTTTTAATTTGATCAAAATGAAAATATTATTGTAATAATCTTTAAATAAAGTCATGCTCTGTCAGATGGTGAATTGTTTTTCATTCTTCTCTAACTAGAAGGAGAAAGCTATTAAACCTTTTTGTAGAAATATTATTTATATATCTTTCAATATAATAAAATCCTTTTTTTTAGACTCTCAGACTGCAGTATCAGTGAAGAAGGTTATAAAGCTCTGTCTTCAGCTCTGAGATCAAACCCATCACACATGATAGAGCTGGATCTCATAGGAAATGATCCTGGATCATCAGGAGTGAAGGAGCTCAGTGATTTACTTCAGGATCCTAACTGTCAACTAAACACACTGAGGGTGAGGCCAGTGGTGTAACTACAGGCAGTGCACACTGTTACGTGCTTGTTGTTAAACGGGGAGGCAGTAACATTTAAGTGAGATGCAACGGCTGCTAAGAACTGCAATAAAGAATGTCCGTGAGGCAAACGTAGATGTTGAAATCAATCTGCTTTTATTTAACAGTTTCTAAACTTAGGAGAAGAGAAAAGAATGAGTGACACCAAATCAAAGAAAATATAAGAAGCAAAACGACCCTAATAACTAAAGCCCCAACCCAACTAATCTAACTAACAGAAAAAGAATGTAAAAACAAAACCGATATCTTCAGCGATCCGGACACCCAAATAAACTACACTACCTAGTAAAACCAAAAGTACACGGGTGGCTGTCACTCCTAACCTAGACATAACATGGAGTAACCTAAAATTAAACTAACTTACCTTAAACTTAACTTAATTACATTGCCTTCGTGACAATTAACAGAAAGGGGGTAACAAAAGTAAGTCTTAAATTACAAAGACGGTTAACGACAAAAGACAAAAGACAGTTTGCCACAAGATTGACAGCCGCCTGCTGGCTGAATAGCAGGACGACTGACACACGCAGGCAGCACCAGGCCGCTTTTAAAGTGGTAGGTCCGGCCTGATTGGTTGCCCAAACTCAGTCGTCACCCAATAGGGAAACCTAAATATGGAAAAAAAAAAATAGAGGGAGAGAGACAACAACAAAATACAAAAGCAAACATACGAGGGACGTAACACCTCCCCTTAAAAAAACTAAATTTCTTTTCTTTTTTTTTCTTTTTCTCTTCCTTCACAAATTAGTTTTTAAACAAATTTACATCACCACCCAAGCTCTAGATAAGGCATCAGCAATAATATTTTCCAAGCCCTTTTTGTGTTTAATCACCAAGTTGTAACCTTGCACGATTAAAGACCAGCGCATTAACCGTTGGTTATGATTGTACATGCGCCGCTAGAAACACCAAAGGATTGTGATCGGTGAACACAATTACAGGCATGTTACTTGAGCCAATGTACACATCAAAGTACTGTAAAGCCATCAAAAGGGCCAGTGTTTCTTTCTCAATTGTGGAGTAGTTTAACTGATGTTTATTAAACTTACGTGAGAAGAAACACACTGGATGTTCGATCCCCACAAGAATCCTCCTGGATCAGCACAGCACCCGCACCAACCAAACTCGCATCAATTTCTAACGTGAAGGACTTGGCACAGTCGGGGAGCAATAAGAACAGGTGCATTGCACAACAATGCCTTCACATTGTCAAAAGCAGTTTGACACGCCGTGCTCCATTTAAATGGACACGAAGGACTGAGAAGGGGATGTAAGCGGATTAACGACAGTTGAGAAATTTTTACAAAAGTTTTGATAATAGCCTGCCATTCCCAAAAACCTATGCAGCTCTTTTTGTGCGAGGCAGGAGCAGGGAACTCTGCAACAGCAGTTACTTTTGCCTCCACAGGTCTTACTTGTCCTTGCCCCACTTCCCTACCCAAGTATGTGATCGTAGCTTGTCCAAACTCACATTTAGCAAGGTTTAATGTTAGCGACGCATCTGCAAGACGTGCAAATACCTCTCTCGCAAAGTTGACACATGATCCTCCCAGTCAGGTGAATAAATCACAAGATCGTCTAAATAGGCGTTACAATTTTGAATACCAGAAAGTACCATATTAACAAGTCTCTGAAACGTTGCCGGGGCGTTTCGCATACCGAAAGCCATTACGCAATATTGCGCAAAACTATCCGTGTCACAAACGCAGAAATATCTGATGCACGAGCGGTTAAAGGCACCTGCCAATACCTCTTTCAGCAGATCCAGTTTACTAACAAACTTTGCAGTACCAAGAGTGTCAACGCAGTCTTCCATACGTGGCAATGGAAAAACAGTCAGGTGTAGTCACAGCGCTTCACTTTACGATAATCTGTACAAAATCTGGCAGATCCATCACTTTTACTAACAAGTAAGCATGGTGAACTCCACGAACTGCAGCTCGGTTTTGCTAACCCATTCTCCAAAAGATACTTAACTTCATCTTTCATGACAGAACGTTTCAATGCATTCATTCTGTAAGCATGTTGCTTAATCGAAGCAGAATTCCCTACATCAATGTCATGCTGTAATACTGTTGTACGGTAGGAACATCATTAAATAGCGAAGGAAATGCATTAATTGGCTGTTCAATATCAGCTCTCTGAGGATCTGAAAGATGTGTTAAAGCAGAACTTAAGTTAACCAAAACTTCAGAATTCTTTAAGTCTGGCACATTGCTGATATGTATGTCGAACTATCACCCATCTTCATCAGGATCAATAACCACATCACAAGTAAGAGCAACACTTGGCGATTGAGCGCTCTCGGTTTTAGTTATACTCACAGCCGTTGGTGATGACTCTCTTACACAATAAGCTTTTAGCATGTTGATATGACACACACGGGATTTCTTTCTGCGATCGGGCGTTCGAATTACGTAGTCTGTATCACTAAGCTTCTTGAGCACTTCATACGGACCTGAAAAACGTGCAGACAAAGGTGAACCAATAACAGGCATGAGAACAAGCACTTGATCTCCTCTTTAAAGTGACGTGGAACAGCGGCACGATCAAACTGATCTTTCATAGTAATTTGTGCATCTGACAAAGACTCGCGTGCCATCGTACAAGCATGGTGTAACTGTTCACGAAACTTACTTTTACGCACTCCAACACCGTTATTTTAGAATCAGTATCAGAAGATAGCATATCTTCCTTAAGCATCTTTAACGGACCCCTCACCGTATGCCCAAACACCAAGTCAGCAGGACTAAACCCCAGACTTTCTTGCTCTGCTTCTCTGACAGCAAACAGTACTAAGGGTATGCCCTCATCCCAATCCTTGCTAGTCTCCATACAGTACTTACGAAGCATGGATTTGAGTGTTTGATGAAATCGTTCCAGTGCCCCTTGGCTTTCTGGATGATACGCGCTTGCAATCCTGTGAGAAACTTTTAGAGTCATCACTATTTGAGAAAAAACCTTGGACAGAAAATTTGTACCCCGATCAGTCTGCACAGTTCTAGGTAATCCAAACATTGAAAAGAATTTCACGAGCGCACGAGTAATTACCGGAGCAGTTATTTTACGCAGCGGATCGCCTCTGAAAACGTGTTGCTACACACATTATTATCACAACAAGTACTGATTTCCAGTCTTTGTCCTGGGCAGGGGACCAACACAATCGATTTATAACGTGAGAGAAGGCCTCTCAATTACAGGAATAGGAACAAGCGGTGCGCTGGGAATGACTTGATTCGGCTTTCCACTGCTAATTGACAAGTACTACATGTTCTGCAATATTTCAAGCTACGTCAGATTTTAATCTGGGCCACACAAAATGCTTTAAAATTCGTTGGTAAGTTTTTCTAATACCCAGGTGTCCAGACAAGGCATTATCATGAGCCAACGAAAGTACGGGCTTGTCTGTAACACTCCAGGAACAACAATCTGGTGAACAGTAGACCATTCAAAATCTTCTGAAACATTTTACACCATTTGCGCATCAGTAATCCGTTATCCATATAATAAGCCATTTTTCGTTCACTTGCCATTTCTAAAGAAACAGCAGAAGAGAAGTATTTACACAGGGTCAAGTCAGCTTTTGAGCTGCGATAATGTTATCTCAGTCACTGTTAATTTTACGTCGCTTCAGAACTAGATCAAGTTTTTCATCTGGCTTAGCTTCATCAGTCAAAGTATTATGCTCCATAGAAGATGCCATAAAAGTGTTAGCCAAATCAGGCGCATCAGCGAAGTTTATGAGTCTGGGCACGCTAAGATGGCACAGACAGGAAAGACTTGGAAATCTTTCAGACATTTCATCACATTGATCAAGCAAATCGGGTTTGTCTAAAACCTCTATAAAAGGAATCACCCTTCCACCGCTGCACATCGTTACTAAGAATAAGTTTTACCCGCTAACAGGCAAATTTTCCTATGACTCCCACTTTAATTATTCCTGTAAACAACTCGAGCGCAAATAAATCTGATGCAAGGAACTCTGACAGTCTTCATTCCAATACCTCGTACCAAAACATAACTACCACAGAAGGTTTGATCAGAAAAAGGAAACGCGTCTTTTAGCCAATGACATTGTTTGCATGGCACCAGTATCACGCAGCATGGTCACCTGAACCTGGTCTGTGGACTGAGCATCAGCAGAAACTAATCCTTCCAACAAAAAGGTTGATACCCTTCATCTATCTGATCGTGGTTTTATTAATCACGCCAACAGTCTTTACAAGACCAACATTCTTAGGAGAGTTAGATTGCGATTTTCGCTTTAAAGCAAGGCAATCAGCAATTACATGACTGGCTTATGACAATAAAAGCATTGTCTACCTTCTTTATCTTTGGGAGTAAACTTAAGACGGATTGATTGAGACCTTTCGCACGGGCAATAAAAACAGTTTTGTGTGTCAGAGCAAATTGGGTCTCATGAGAACAGACGCACTGGACAACGAAGTTTACCTTCTGCTCATTTAAGTAGACAGCAACACGTTCAGGAATGCAACCTTTAAATTCTTCAAGCAAAATTAATTGAATGCCTGAAACTCTATAACCTTGGCTGGCTACGCACCATTTGTCAAAGAGCATAGACTTTTCCTAGCTTAACTCAACGAAAGTCTGACCTGCCTTTTTATAACTTCTGAATCTCTGCCTATAAGCCTCGGGAACCAATTCATAAGCTCTCAGAATAGCCGCGAAACAACATCATAGTCGAGGCTATCCTCTAAAGATAGAACAGCACACACTTCCTGAGCTTTTCCGTTAACTTACATTGCAGTAACAGAGACCATACATCTCTAGGCCAACTCAAAGCCGAAGCAATTCGCTAAAAACATTAAAATACGAGTCAACCTCGCTTTCTAAACTGTGGTACAAGAGCAATATGTTTACTCACGCCGAACGTATTCCCTGACGCCCGATTCTGGAAACAGTATCAGCATTTGCTGCACGTGCAGGATGAATAGGTACAGAAGGGGCGGCTGGCACAGAAGGAATCACTGGCATAGGAGGAATTACCGCGCAGGAGCAGGGGCTACTGGAGCAGGAAGCACTGGTGCGCCTTTGGCAACTCTTAATTGAGCTCCCGCCACTTGATTTGTTTATCCGCCTCAATTTCTAAACGACGGACCTCGGCTGCAACTCTAGCTCAGCCTGACGCTCAGCCACCTCGCGCGTTCTTCCATCTGGAGTTTAGCCAGACGTAACTTAAAACGCGATCACCGCCCAGACCCAGATAGGGCAGGGGAAAGAGGATCGAAGGGTGGCAATACAGCTTTGGCTTTGGACCTCCACCTCAGCCGCTTGGGCCGCTCTCCTCACCAAGTACAAGCGAGTGACCATCATCACTGAGCGAGTCCTGCTCTACTCCACCAGCCAATGCCAACACACCAAGCTCCAGCAGCCCTCGCCACGGCGCCCTTAATTTCCCTCAGCTGCTGCTTATTAACCTTAATTTTAAAGTGCTCAGCAATACAAACCAAATCGTCCTTTCTACACCTATCCAGCTGCTCATTCGTTGGCTCGACTAACAAAACTGTCTAAATCAAAATCAGCCATTCGAACCGCTTTAATTAAATATTAAGCTAACTCAAAGGAAACCGCTGCTCAAAAAAAATTCTTCTCTTTCTAAACAAAAGATTTACCTCACGGACACCCCATCGCAATCCCAGCAACAGTGCACCTCACCATTTTAATCCCCAAATTAGATACTGCAAAGAAATGAGTATCCCACCGCTGTGCTACCAATTAATGTTACGTGCTTGTTGTTAAACGGGAGGCAGTAACATTTAAGTGAGATGCAACGGCTGCTAAGAACTGCAATAAAGAATGTCCGTGAGGCAAACGTAGATGTTGAAATCAATCTGCTTTTATTTAACAGTTTCTAAACTTAGGAGAAGAGGAAAGAATGAGTGACACCAAATCAAAGAAAATATAAGAAGCAAAACGACCCTAATAACTAAAGCCCCAACCCAACTAATCTAACTAACAGAAAAAGAATGTAAAAACAAAACCGATATCTTCAGCGTCCGACGCCCAAATAAACTACACTACCTAGTAAACCAAAAGTACACGGGTGGCTGTCACTCCTAACCTAGACATAACATGGAGTAACCTAAAATTAAACTAACTTACCTTAAACTTAACTTAACTTAATTACATTGCCTTCTGACAATTAACAGAAAGGGGGTAACAAAAGTAAGTCTTAAATTACAAAGACGGGTTAACGATAAAAGACAAAAGACAGTTTGCCACAAGATTGGACAGCCGCCTGCTGGCTGAATAGCAGGACGACTGACACACGCAGGCAGCACCAGGCCGCTTTTAAAAGTGGTAGGTCCGCCTGATTGGTTGCCCAAACTCAGTCGTCACCCAATAGGGAAACCTCTAAATATGGAAAAAAAAAAAAAGTAGAGGGAGAGAGACAACAACAAATACAAAAGCAAACATACGAGGGACGTAATAACATCGCACTAAATTAATATTTCTAGAAATATCAATAATACAATGCAACTCATGTCATGGGTTTTTTACAGCGGCATCATCTTGTGTCCTTTAGTGTTCTAGAGGTGGAGCTTTTGTCAAGCATTACTGAGCTTTCGGCTTCTAATCCAACCTTTTGTGTAGTTTTTCTTTTTTTTTCCTTCTTTGAAACCAAAGAGATGTTCATTAGTTTGATTGTGTATCAAGAGCAAGTACACATTTGTGTGCATTTTGTTTTGTGCTTTTACAGAACAATGCACTCAATTGTCTGTGTAAGACACGCAATGTGCACGAGTGCCAAGAGAGAACTGATAACAGCAGCAATGAGTGCTCGTCGTAACACATTCCAGCAATAGACCCCCTGTTATTTAAAGATATTATTTATTTATTTCTATTTATTATAGATTAGAGATGTTTTCTTTTTTTTTTCTTTTGTATACATCCACTCTCTCTGAGAAGATTCCTGCGTGTGTGTTAGACGCATGTAAAGAGAACTGTTTAATATAACATGCTCTTTCTAGTTGGTCTTAATTAAGTAGGCTAGGCACAGATTTCCTTATATATTTTTTTTCTAGATATGAGCGCTGTGTGTATGTGCTTCATAACCGCAGCCCAGGGTAGGGTCCACATGAATAAGTTACACCACTGGGTGAGACACCATGAAGTAAATGTGAATTACTTACATTAGTATTATATTATAATATTTAGCTACAGCTGCTGTAGTTTTGATGATAAATGTCAACACAGTTAAGATGAGTCACTAGAGTGGGATTCAGTAGTTTGGCGCCTCAATAATTATGATATATTATTGTGTTATTGTGGACATTTCTCATGAACAAAAAATATTCAGTGTGCCTAATTATCTTGATTGTTTAAATGTCACTGAATGCACTGTGCATTAATTTTCATCAAGCTCAGATTCACAACACTGTAGATCTACTACAACAGATCTATATCACATCTGAAGATGTAGTTCTTCTCAAAATAAGCAGAATTACTGCTGTATCAAAACATGAGTCAATTAAAAAAGTGAATTCTGCTGCATAATAATTGCCATTTGTCTTTTTTTAACAAAAAAATAAATAGATTGAATAAATGTAACTATATGTAAACTGTAAAGATTTGAACTAGAGCTTTTAGGTATAAACAATATTTGGTCATCTTTTAATGTTTTCTGATGCACACTGAATTGATTTCTTCATCTTGTCTTCTGCAGGTTTTTGGTCCTGCTGCAGATGAAGGCTGTCAGTATGTGACTGGAATTGTGGTAAAACCCAAGTACTCCTGAAAGAACTGAATCTGAGTGGACATGAACTAGAGACACACGAGTGAATCAGATCTCTGCTCTACTGCAGGATAAACACTGTCAGATCAACACACTGAAGTGAGTATCTTACAGCATTTCACACGTCACACGCACTAGTGATCTTACAGAAGTTTTTAATTCTCATTCATTTTAATTCTTTTTAATTCAAAAGATTTTAATTTCTCATTTGAGTCCAACCCCATGCTATTGTTGGAAACTTTTTTTTAGCTTCTTTTTAAGAAGAGACCAGGAGATTCTTGGTAAAGCAGGAGTTTGTTTTTATTTCGTTGCTGTAGTCATCTGCAAGAAGTCTTCAAGAAATCTTTAAGAAAGTCGTCAAGCAATCTCAAGAAAATCTTCAAGAAATCTCAAGAAACAAATCTAAATGAAACATGTTAGGTTGAAGTATATATGTTTCAGAAGGAGGAGGAGTACAGAGGTGGAGACCAGTAAAACAAAAGTATGCAAATGCGATCAGAACTTAGCCCAGAACAGGAACTTTCCAGATCCTTGATCTATTTAGCATCTAAGTGTCATTCAAATGCATAGGTGTTGTAGAGACTAAAACAAAAGGCACAGTTGTACCTCAGGATTAGCATTCACACTTGACCTACCAGATGTTCAAGAACTGAAAGACAAAAGATAACTGTCTCGGGGCTTGGGCTTCCTGCTCTTAGAATGTAGATCACAATACACATTCAGCATATACTGTTATTAAAACTGTGTTTAACCTTTTATAAATTTGTAATACAACAATCCCCCATTTGAGAGTTTTAATGACTCTCACGTAACACAAATTTAATCCTTCTAAAATCCATTCTATAGCCTATGTTTAATAACATATGCTCCATCTTGCAGTCATGCAACTTGAAAAAGTTACAGGCACATATCTTATTCTGTGTCTTTGCCTAGAATTGCTTTAGGTTGTAATAGTTCTTTTCAGGACCATAACTCTTGACAAAAAATACGACATGGGTGGTAATATGTCGTACAAAAACTACATGATGACACAATCATGTAGCATAAGAGTGGAAGTCCTGAAGTCCATGGCGCTCTGAATAACTGTGACGTCTGTTTCCTGTAGTCCATTTCCCCTGTAGAGTCATTCGATGACTCTTGTCCTCATGAAGCTTGTTCATGGATGTCTGAGGTGTAAATCAGGTGCTGCATATGAGATGACCTGGCATATACACGGACCTGAAACACAAGAACACACAGAGAACAGCAGACCAGCAGTATTCATGCATAGACATTTTAAGACTTCTGGTGATCGTTATAGTGGTTTAATTTTTGATCATCGTGGTAGTGGTTTAATTTTGATGATCGTATAGTGGTTTTGTTGACCTAGTCTTAAGTCATTTGACACCTATGGACCAGTGAGGTAAGGATAGACTAGTGGATGGGGAAAAGGCCTATGAGGAAAATCTTCACTGCAGGGGTCGGCCCTCGAGGCCTGTTGCGTCTCGGTTCTTCCCTGGGCTCCTCACTGGTCTATGTGTCCTAGTCTGTCCCTGTAGGTAATTTGTAAACCATTATTGTAAAAAACATCTTCATCCTCCAATGAAACATCAGTCATAGTAAACATCATAACATAGAGGATAGGTGTAATTTGGAGTGTGCTGTAGAATAACTTTGAAGGCTGTGAGTGTACTTAACTAGCATTCTCTCAATGGAAGGAGACACCTTAAATTAAGTACTCACAGCCCTAACAGCTAACACCTGAGCAAACTGCTCCAACAGTTGGGTAAAGTGGGAGGGCTGCTTCAGAGTAGCTAGCAGACTGAATAGGAGCTGGGTAAAGCTGTTAATTTTTCCTAAAGTTTTTTTGCGTTTCCTGCACTCTTTCATCCAGTGTCCAGATTTTCCACAGTAATGGCAATTGCCCTCCCTCTTAGGACATTTACCTTTCTGCCTGTTCTCAGTGTTGACCTTAAAGGATGCTGCCGCAATCCTTACTCTGGCTTTAACATCAGAGTCTCTTTCCCATGTAGCTAGTGTGTTAAGGTTAGTTCTGAGAGTTTTGTTAGACCAAATTAGATCTAGAAAAGGCAAGGCTTTTCTGTCCTCTGATAAAAGGCCATCAACCCACGTAAGTGAACGAAAGTGGTCCTTTATGATCCAATACCTTCTCTGGAGTGTCAGCTATTCCACTATATGCTGCAGCTGACTGACAAAACCTTTCAGTGTACTCACTTACAGTTTCATCTTTCTTCTGCATACAACTAGTGACCTTTGACCAATCCATTTTTGGTCCAACAATGTTCTTTAACTCTTTCAGAACTCCCTCTCTAAGTTCATCTTTACGGGCATGTTGTAGCTCAAGTAACAGCTGACTCAAAACTATTGAATTCAGATTCAGTTAGAATTTGTGACATCAGCTGTGTGGATTTCTGCTAACGACATGTCGTAGAGAGACGCATTTTGCAAATTAAGGCTCTTCTAAATTCAGGAAAATTTGTCTGGGCTGAGGGTAAGCTCTGGGATATTCTCTCTATATCTTTAGGTCCAAGCATTTTTGCAATTGATTGGACCTGGACAACAGAAGAGTTGGGAGGAAAACTTTCAATTCCCTGAGATCTTCTCCTAGCACCACATACCTTCACTGAATCTACAGACCCCTCAGTTACCGATGTGATGGCTACCTCAGTTTCAAGGAAAGCTTTCCATGTAGTCAGGATAAGTGCTATCAGGCTGACTAACTTCCACCTCAGATTTTTCTGAAGCTTTGTTGCGATTTAATTTCTTTGCCAAAGCCGATATTCTAGCACATAGCTCTTTGTTCTGTTCCTCTAGTTCTGAGATGCGCTGAGATTGTTGTGTAGCTAGTGTTAAACTAAATTCCTGTGGCAACAGATAATGCCTTTCAAATTGTTCTACGTAAACATGCTCCTAAAACCTTTTTACACTTCTACAGACCAAGTCTTGTTTGGATGGATCTTACATTTCTGAGTTAGCTCTTGTCTAACTTTCTCAGTAATTATAAGGTTCATTTGCATGCCTAAAAGTGATTTGAATTCAACATCTGACCACAAAGGAGTTGTGAGACCACCTTTTCAGTTGTGGGAATCAGTCTAGCATTCTTTGAACATTGTAGATTTTGTTTTTGTTACTTACACAAAGAAAACATTTAACGTCTCTCAACAGAGGGTACACTTGTTAACACAGATCAACTATGGTTAACCTTCTCTAACAAAGTAGAGGATAAAACAAACAATTAGCAAGTAATGCCAATCTTCCCTGCCTAAAACAGAGGATAAAGTCTTCCTGCCTAAAACAGAGGATAAAAAGTCTCTCCTGCCTAAAACACAGAGGATAAAGTCTTCCCTGCCTAAAACAGAGGATACACAAATATTAGCAAGTAATGCCAATCTTCCCTGCCTAAAACAGAGGATAACACAAACATTAGCACGTAATGCTAACCTTCCCTGTCTGAAACAGAGGATAACCAATTCTTCCCTAAAATGAATTTTTAGAGGATAACCTAGTTAACCAAACCCTACAGCTGTCTGTTAACTCTTCTCTGACGGGCGCAGAGGTTTACATGTACTGGTCTGTAATGGTTCTTTGGATAGAGTTACACTCACCAACCCTTGGTTGTGCTGAAAGATTCAGTCTGGATCGAAGTCAGATCTTTGTTGAACTTGAAGTTTCAGTCTGGATTCAGATGAGTAGCTCTATCCGGGTCACGGCACCAAAACTGTTGGAAACTTTTTTTTTAGCTTCTTTTTAAGAAGAGACCAGAGATTCTTGGTAAAGCAGGAGTTTGTTTTTTTATTTCGTTGCTGTAGTCATCTGCAAGAAGTCTTCAAGAAATCTTTAAGAAAGTCATCCAAGCAATCTCCAAGAAAATCTTCAAGAAATCTCCAAGAAACAAATCTAAATGAAACATGTTAGGTTGAAGTATATATGTTTCAGAAGGGGAGGAGTACACAGAGGTGGAGACCAGTAAAACAAAAGTATGCAAATGCGATCAGGAACTTAGCCCAGAACAGGAACTTTCCAGATCCTTGATCTATTTAGCATCTAAGTGTCATTCAAAATGCATAGGTGTTGTAGAGACTAAAACAAAAGGCACAGTTGTACCTCAGGATTAGCATTCACACTTGACCTACCAGATGTTCAAGAACTGAAAAGACAAAAGATAACTGTCTCGGGCTTGGGCTTCCTGCTCTTAGAATGTAGATCACAATACACATTCAGTATATATACTGTTATTAAAACTGTGTTTAACCTTTTATAAATTTGTAATACAACACTATAAAGGCCATTTTTTCTAATATAACAAATTTTATTTATTTGTTGAAAGAAGAAATTCTTAAATAAATCATAGAGCTATTTCAAACAAAAATGAAATTTCCTCATAAGTGCACAGAGATTGAGAGAAAATAATGTAAACCACATTAGAAATAGCCAGTGTTTAATGTGTTTACCATCGCTTGCCTTTAATACAGCTTCAAACCTTCTCAAAATAGATTCAAACAACTTTAGACTTCATAGACTTCAGTTAAATGTAGTCTCTAACTTCTGCTGAATGTGATCATGTTTACTGACAACAAACTAAGGATTGAAGACTAATTTGAAAAACATTAACCACCAACTAGTAAATACACAGAACTGAAACCTTTTTCTTCTTGATTTGATCATAAAAACACCTGACAACCTCAGTTTTTTAAGCAGTGAGGTATTGTTTAATCTGGAGCAGGGTGAATCTCTCATAAAGTGTCTGGTCTAACTTCTCATTGGCCGACTGGTATCTTGTTTGCTGCATTCAATACATTTGATTACGCTTTAAATATTTTGTATAGTTAATCTGTCTATTTTCTGTACTGTATATTTTGTGTAAGGGAGACTTGTAAAGTAAGTTGTTCTGAGGTCTAAACCTTGAAAGTTGTAATGAGTGTTTCTTGCTCTTACAGCACAACAAATACACAACCCAATATCACATCATTTTAGTGAATAATACCAAAATACACAAACATTTGACTTTTATCAAGTAAATAAAACTGTTTTCATTATGTTTATTAATGTGAAATTATTCATAATGTAATCATAATCAAACAATGATGAATGAATGTTCAACACAACTGAACAGAACAGATCCAGACTGGACTTTATTCTGTGCAGGCATTGGTTCTTCAGTTTTACCTGTTTCTGAGAAATATTACTGTACTTCACATCTACACCCACAGAAAAAGATACAGGTTTATTTAGATCTGCAAAGTTAAATCTGTGTAGTAAAGCTGATCTCTTTCATTCACAAAAACATCTGTTTTCTGAAGATGTGAAAAAAACAGTCACTAGATCACAGACAACAAATAAGTATCTAGCTTTTCATAAAAAATAAATTCCTGATCTGCATTTTTAAAAAGCTCTTTCACTCAGACATGCATCATCATTACAAATCATGTTTTTTTACGTGTAAATATTCTCCAGATTTGAAATGTAACTAGTATCCTTAAATCCTAGTTTGGTTTTAGTAATATTGTTTTCACGCTTTAGCCTTATTTTATTTATTGTACTGTATGGTGTTTTCTCAGTGATTAATTTAAGTCACACATGAACATAACGTGTCTGATTCATTGTCTTTTCTTTTTCTGTCTCTGGTCTGTGGGGATGCAGTATTACAGAGAAACAGAGTCTCATCCTGACTTCAGCTCTGAAATCAAACCCATCACACCTGAGAGAACTGAACCTGAGCGGGGAATAAACTCAGAGACTCTGGAGTGAAACACCTCAGTGATCTACTGATGAACACACAATTCAAGCTGAGAAACTAGAGTTAGTATCATTATACTCTACAGCAGTTAGACGTTATGAAGATCTTTATATAAACAATTATTGTCCCGAATTATCCATAGATCTATAAAACTAGTTTTTATTAATGTTGTAATCCATAGTGAATGTTAAAGTTGAAATAGTCATTTATTTAAATATTGATAAAAAGGAATTTAATTGTACAGCATCACCCTTATAAAGACAAAAACAATCATCCAGATATCTTTTCCAAATTAATATCACAAGAAAAAGCATGGTTTGAGTAAATATATTTTTCTTAGGAGGCTATATATAGATTTGTGAAGGAAGGTGCCACATCTCTGAATAAAGAGTCATTCTAGAAGATAAAAGAGTTATGAGAAACAATAATCTCAGATAATATTTCAATGCATTCGTTAAAGCTGACCGACTCAACTCATTCTGACAAGAAATGAATCACAGATTCAGTGCCTTTTTTATGAGATAAGAATGAATACAAAGACTGAACATCAAAAGAAAGCTAAAGTATATCTATTTAGGTACTGCATTAATGAAAGACAACTTATGAGTGATATCTTTTAGGAAAGAGGGCACTTTTTCACAAAAGAGTTTCACTGAAAAAATAAAAAAGTGATCATTAAAGAAGATAAAGAACCAATACCAGACACTATTGGACGACCAGGAGGGGATTAGAAACATTTGTGAGTTTTTAGTGAGGTATGAAAAGTAGATATATGTAACCCTTCTTTTACCCCAAAGGGTTCATTTAATATTTGTCTCAGAAGAATCCTGGATCCTCGACAATTAGATGATGAATTAGGACCTGTATTTTCCTCTTTGTTTAATTTATATAAACTCAGTTTTCGATTCTCCAATATATTAACTTGCCAGATTCAATGAAATACAAATTTGTAAAGAAAAAGAATAACAAAGACTTATTGTTTTATATATATGCTATAACTCCTTTGGAGAAGGACAAACAAAAAAATAATCAGACAATAAATAAAACTAAAACAACTCCTTTCTGTGTTCTGAATCAAATACCAAAATAAAGTACACAAAAAACCTCTTTCCAGATCAGTCTTGAGAAAACTCAGTACAGTATCTTAGTACTATAAACACAGTAGCTTCCACAAATCAGTCAAACAGTGGAAATGTTGGATGGATCAGAAACGTTGGGCCAGTTCGTTGGTGCACTTTAAACAAAACCATGAATTCAAGATAATCCTTCACAGAAAAACAAGGCACTTACGTTCTTCTGATGAAAGTTCAGTGAAACAATCTTCTGTTCCTCACACACTCCACGCCCTGTCACGATCCAATAGAACACGAGATGAACTCAACCGATCCACTTCCAGCGCGACTAAGCACACGACTCTCCTCAGTCCCTCACGCACCAAGAAGTTTGGTTACTTCACAAAGAGTTCCTGAGTTTAAGTGTCTCTATGGCCGCTAGGTCAGCTTCACACACGGCATGTTTAAGTGATGACTCTCGGATCAAAAGAACCTCAAATAAAATGAGATGCACTTTAAATAATAACAAAACAAAACAAGAATCGTCACGAACGCTTTGGGCCTTATATTTCGTAAATATAACAGTCTCCAAACGAATGAAGAACTTTTCCCTGAAGACAGATCTTGAAGGAATCCTCACTCATCATGTGTGAGACCTTTTTCCTCTTTACGTGACTCACACCACGACGTGACATTAAGATCATACCTACATTGAACACACTTTTCTAGTGGACACAACCCGAACACAAACATTTTGGTTATTTATTATAATACTTGGTATTATTTCTGATATAGTATTAAACATAGTGATATATTTCTTGGGGTCCCTACATATAATATGATTTTTTTTTTTAGAAAATCAAGTTTCCTCTTAATAATTTCTCAACATTGTTTTAAAAACTGAATGAACTGTATAATGTTTTCTCGTGATTAATTTAAGTCACACATGAACATAACGTGTCTGATTCATTGTCTTTTCTCTTTCTGTCTTCAGTCTATGGAGATGCAGTATTACAGAGAAACAGAGTCTCATCCTGACTTCAGCTCTGAAATCAAACCCATCACACCTGAGAGAACTGAACCTGAGCTTGAATGAACTCAGAGACTCTGGAGTGAAACACCTCAGTGATCTACTGATGAACACACAATTCAAGCTGGAGAAACTACAGTTAGTATCATTAATAGTTTATTAAGGAAATCAATATCAGAAATATTTTAGTGCTTATTATGATTGATTTATTTTGGCACATATTTTATTTCCAAAAATAAATGGACCCTTGTGATGTTTAATGAAAATAACTGTCCCTCAAGAAAACATCTCTTCTCTCGTCTGATGATGTGAAGGCGGGAAACCTGTCAGTCACATGATCACAGCAATAACAAACAACAATTATCCAGCTTTATCAACAAAATTTTATAGCCAGTGATTTTATGCATCACATTAATAAATCACAATGTTGTATTTGTTGACTGTAAGTATAATCTTTAAAATCTCTTGAAGTAAATTGATTTATTAATATACTTGTCTTAAATTATTTTTAAACTCCATTTCTCGCTTAATATTATTTTTTAAAGAGGATCTATAGTTGATCGTAATTACTTTGTTTGTTTTTGCTCTAAATATTCTCCAGATATGAAATATAACTATTATCCTCAATTCATAGTTTAGTTTTATATTATAAATGTATTATTATTTATTTACAAATATTGTTTTCAGGTTTTAACAATATTTTATTTATTGCACTGGATGGTCTTTACTCGTGATTCATTTAAGTCACATATTTTTACTGCACTTTTATAAAAACAACAACTGAATCTGGAGCTTCATGCAGAACTGACAAAGAACTGATATAAATCTGACAAAGATGTATTTTTAATGTAGCTGGCACTATTGACCAGCATTGGCAGGAAGTAGAAGAGCTTTTATGTGCTTTAGGTTCATTTTTATAAGACGGAGAGACAAATCTGAACTTATTTCAGAAATGATTGATAAATAATAGTGATATGATGCATCATAAAATCAGGTTGTAATAATAAATCAAATAGGGTGAGGACCAAAGAGGACAGAAGGAAGGAGTGTGAGGGCAGTGATGAAGAATAGGTTTATGAGGAAGTCAGACATTTCTGTCCAGATTGTATGTCAGTTTGAAAGATGTGATCCATACAACAACCAGAGGTCAGGAAAGATGCCAAGTGTCTGTTAGCATTACTAGACTGATCCAATCATGACTGTCCACATCTACTGACTCACTAGGGACTCACTTTCAAGATTTGAAATTCCAAGAGAAAACACAATATTGAAGTTGTTTTAATGCTTCAAAACTAAAACATGGTTTTCAGGAAGTGACATTACATCTAAATTTGTGTCAAGTTTTAGATCAAATATAAATCAAATATAGCAGCTCAAGAAAAAAACTGCATGTTCATAAAGATTTTTTATGTTTTTTGAAACAGTAAGACTTTTTCACTTCTTCTCAAATAGTGAAAAGCATCTGATTGTGTGTGAAGTTTCAGAAAATTTGCCAAAAAATAATTTACCCTAATGGATACAGAAAAATGATTTTACTTCTAAATATATGTGAAATATACAGTCAATTATTTTAAATCTTTAAATTCACGATTACTTCCTCTCTTTATACTCAAAATCTTGTGATGAGTCTGGAGACTCATTATTTTTGTGAAATATTCTTTCTTTATGATTTTGTTTGAGATGATCTCTCTTTCTTTTTGTCTCTTTCTAGTCTTTATGACTGTGGCATTACAAATGTTTCTTCTTTAACTCAGTGTTTGACAAAACAGAAACACTGCAGTTTCTAAAAAGAGCTTGATCTGAGTTTTAATAAGATCAGAGACTCAAAGCAGCAGCTCATTGATGTGCTACGAGACTCAAACTGTAAACTGAGGTGAGTAAACTTCACTTTGAGATATTAAAGAGATTCATTTAACTCTGATACGTGAACAAATACACACTTTCAAATATCTGTGAGAAGAGTTTATCAAAGTATCATGAAGCTTTATCTCAAAGGGTTTGTGTCAGAAGGAAATAAAAAGTTGATGAGATGTTTAACACAAAGGAGGAAAGAGAACAGAAGCACACTGTCACACTTTATACAGCAGCAGCTGCTTTATTAATGATATCAGTAATAGTGAATCATTACAGTTTGAAATAGATTTGATCAGATTGTAGGAAAAGCAGGTCAAATCAGAGCAGATTCAGCTTCGGCTCACAGTCGTCCAGCATCACATGATCAATGTCTCTGTCTCTTGTGTGTTTTTACTTTGACAAGCAACACCTCACTTTACTTTACACTTACTTCATGTAAGAGATAATGTTCATCCAGACACTTATCACAGAATAAACCTGACAGGGTGATCAGGACTAATATCTCCTGAAGAGACTTATTCTGTGATAATCACACTTATTATGCTCTTTCTTGACACATAAGAGAATAATTAGACACAAATAATTACTTTGAGCTGAAGTATATTTTTATCTCTTTAAACACAAAGCTTCTGCCAAAAAAAAAAACAGTTCCTAAAAATGCCTGTGAACCTGGAAGTTTAGTTTGTGTTTCTCTTTATATTCACTCGATAGAGACAGAAACAGAATGTTTTGATGTGAACAGTAGCTTCCCTGCTGAAAAAAACAGGAATTCATGTTCTATATGAGTTACATTTAAACCATAAATACAGTTTTATAAAAACATATTCAAACTCCAGTAACTGTACATTTAGAAAATGTATGACATGTGTTTAAGCTGTGGGTTCAATCAAAAAGGTGCCGCTAGATTAAGTGTTCAGTATAGATACACATGAAGTACACTTAAGTATAATCTTGATCAACTTTATATTAAGTTGCTCATGTCTGTGTACTTTAATTTATAATGACGTTGTATAAAGTCTACAACACATATGTGACAATCTTTTGTGAATTTACACAAGTAGCTGTGTAACAGACTACGTACTGTTAGAAATGTGTAACAGTAGCAGCCTATTACATACATACTACATAATTGTAAATACAAACTGTTAAAATAGGTTAAAAAGTATTTAAAAAAATAAATAAAATTCCACTAAACTCCGATTTTCTTTTCTATCCCACCTTACAGTATAGATTGAGATGCATCACAAGAATTACCTGAAGGAGTTCAGTCACTGAAAAAATAATAAATGCTGTATATTATAGTTTGAGATCATCTTGAGAGGAGCAGTAAACATCAGATGAAGATCCACAGAAGAGCTTCACTATGTCACGTTTCCGTGGTTTTCTCGGGAGAAAGAGCGCCGAGACTCGAAAATAAACGTAAACAGATTTAAATCTTTTTAACTTGCAAAATAAACAACGACAGGCAGAACAGAACAAAACCACACATAGGGACTTCACGGGACCTCAGGGACTTCAAAGACTTTAGGGACTTTACGGACTGCCGGGACTTCACGGACTTGGGACTTTACGGACTTCAGGGACTTTAACGATCGGAAAACATGAACTCAAAGCACACAGGACTAAATACACTAGGAAATTAAACAAGACACGGCTGAAGACAATTACACAATTAAACAAAGGGAAGGCAGGGCACAGATAGCACGTGGCTCAAGACAAAAAAAATTAAAACAAAAGTCCAGAGATGTGACATAATGCCCTCCTCCGGAAGGAAGGTGCGCCTCGCACCTAAAGTAACTAAAAACACAACTCGGAATTGGGGATACCAGATCTTGGGAGGAGGTTCTGGTGGAGGACGGCCCCCAGGAGGGGGTAAGCAGACAGGAGTCCAGGGGGGCACAGAAGGGAGGAGCCAGGGAGGACACAGGAGGAGTCCGGAGTAGGAGGAGATCCAGAGCCCAGCCATGATGGTCCATGGTGGCGCCCGACGGAGGGAGGAGCCATGGAGGAGGAGCGCCCATCGACTCCATGGGTCCGACCGACGGGCGGCAGAGGAGACCAAGCGGAGGCAGAGAGCCGAAGAGCCAAGATGACGCCGAGGCGCTGAGGTCCTAGGCGACGCTGCCGGCTTCGCGCGACCAATGTGGAGATGGGGATGAGAAGGACGCCATGGAGCCAGAGCGACTGAGGTGAAGCCGGAGGGAAAGAGGAGCCTGACTGAGCCGGGGATGGAGGGCCAAGGCGAAGCCGGAGGAGAGGAATCCCGAGGCCACAGATGGTCGACGACAGACCAAGGCGGAGCCGGAGGGACGATGGAGCCTTGTGGAGCTGGTGGACTGACGGACCACGGTGGAGAGGAGGGAGCTAGGAGCCCAGGGGAGCCGACGGGTCTACAAGCCGAGGAGGAGTCCGGGACTCGGAGGCGGGCGGTGAGGCAGGATCGCCCACCTCGACAGCGATGGGGACCGGCAGACCCGTGGCGAGCTCCTGATGGAGAGCTGAGGATAAGCGCAGGGGCTGCTGGGATCCATCGTCGTGGGCGACCAGGTGGGAGGGTGGAAACTGGAAGCGCACGGGCGCGGGCACTGGGACTCCGGGGAGCGCCGGGCACGGGCGCTGGGATTCGGGAGCGCACAGGGAACAGTCTCAGGTGCGTTTTTGAGAATGGCTAACAGGACGGCTGGGCGGACCAGCAGGCTAACAGGACAGCTGGGCGGGACCAGCGGGCTAACAGGACGGCTGGGCGGACCAGCGGGCTGACAGGACAGCTGGGCGGGACCAGCGGGCTAACAGGACGGCTGGGCGGGACCAGCAACTCAGGATACACAGGAGGTGCCCAGTCTAAGTCCAAGTCCGAGTCCACATCATCCAGTTCCTCTCTTGTAGATCCAGCAGCCCCAGGTGGATTATCAGCTTCACCCGCGCTCTGCCGCCTTCCACGCAGCGCGAGCTCTGTTGCCGCTCACGCACCTGGTCTGTCGCAGTCAGCCTGGTCCGGTGGCGCCCCACGGCTCTGTCGCCTCTCCTCAGCGATGGTTCCGTGGTCGCCCCGGCTCTGTGACTGCGCCATCGGTGGGCACTGACTTGAACTCGCGACGCGGGAGATGATGGGCTGGGTTCTGGATCTGGAGTGGGGCACCCACTGATGTAAGCGCGACGCCTCTCGAGGGCACGCTCCTGGACAGCTTCGCCGGTGGTGGTGTTCAGTCCTCGGAAGTGGATCGAGCACAAAAAGCCGCCCGGGAAGCGCGAGTAGTTCGCGAGGGCGAGGAAGTCCTTAGTATAGCCCTCGAGATAGCGATCCTCCTTCTCCAGCAGGAGGATGAGGAAATTGGGGTCGTTGTAGGGGGAATGAAAAAAAAACAATAAACAAAAAGGGGAAAATACGCCGCTATTACTTTTAGGGTGCGATCGTTCTGTGATGTTTTCCGTGGTTTTCGGGAGAAGGAGCGCCAAAAATAAACTTAAACAGATTAAATTCTTTTTTAACTTGCAAAATAAACAACGGTAGGCAGAACAGAACAAAAACCACACATAGGGACTTCACAGACCTCAGGGACTTCAAAGACTTTAGGGACTTTACGGACTGCAGGGACTTCACGGACTTCAGGGACTTTAACGATCGGACAACGTGAACTCAAAACACACAGGACTAAATACACGAGGAAATTAAACTAAATTAACAAGAAGACAATTACACAATTAAACAAAGGGAAGGCAGGGCACAGATAGCACGTGGCTCGAGACAAAAAAACAATAACAAAAGTCCAGAGATGTGACACACTACTGTGTCTATGAGGAGAAATAAATGTGTGATAAATGTTTAAATATGATTCATACAGGTGAAGAGACTCAGACTTTACAATCAAATAATGCAGCATGTGTGTTAGAAACATGATATTGAATCATTAATATTGATTTAATATTCAACCTAATGATCATGTTGTTTTAATTTAACATTTGAGATGAGTATGTCTGTTTCTTTAGTTTAACCCATCATGTTAAGTGTACAGCACTTTAATTTATCAAAATATATAAAGCAAATTAAAATGTGTGAAATTAATGTTACTTAAAACATTTACTCCGATCTCTCTTACATTTTATACATATCGTTATTGTATTTAAATGTATATTAAGTTAGCTTTGTGTCTGTTTTTTATCACAATCTTTACAACAAACAAAACACAATGTAATTGAAAGGATTGTATAGTTTTGAGATGAATTGATTAAAACAGGAGTTTTCTACACACAGTGAGTTTGTGCTGAACTGACCGCTTCAGTGTTTAGAAATTGTGTGCCTTTTACTTGATGTTTGATTAACAATTTTAAGAAGTTTGTTTTCCAGATTTTTTTTCCCTATAGAAGTGCAAATATTAGATTTTAGATTTCAAAATATAAAAGGTTTTGCTATTGTGGATAATTTCTACATTTTTACTATCAGTTTTGCAAATGTGATTTTTTTTTAATTAATCAAAAAGGAAAAGTAACTAGATCCAGCTAGATCTCTCCTTTTAATTTGTTAATGAAAGATTGAGTTGTTTTACTTTAATGAATGTTTAGAATTTCATGAACATTTTGAATGAAAGATCAAAATAATAAATAATGCAGGTTTATTTTCACAGCTGCCATTGGATGCTAATATTAGTGTAGGGCACTGTATAAATACATGAGTGATCAAATAACATTTCCTCAGTAATACAGGCAGGTCTTTTCAGTTTTACATGGATTGAAATTAAATATATTAACGTAACAATCACTTTAATCATTATCAAGTTACTTTGGGATTTGTAGTCTCAATGTTTGCCTCAACTTGAAAAAAGCTTCAATAATCGTTGGAAGGTGCATTGGATTATCTCAAAGCATGAGATTCATCATCACTGAAGCAATTTATTGAATTTTTTCTGCTACAATCAATCTTCATTTGCTAATTTTCAGCATTTTCTCAGATGCTTAATAACATATCCAAACATGCACAAACATGATTATATAAGTCACTACGTATAGCATCATTTAAGATCATTTAAAGATTTAACCCATTTAAACAATGTTACTGGGATATTCACAAGTTAGATTTTAACATAGCAGTTGCTAAAAAATGAGTCTTTATCCTATCAGTAGCATCTCAAAGTTGATGAGTACATTGTGGCTTTTCCCATTTATCCTTGAACAAACTCAAATTGCTTACACCAAACTTAGTAACCAAATGCAGGGTTTGCACTTCCCTATTTTGGTTTTGCAACCAGTAATAGCACCAACTTGGGTAGGAATGGAGAAGAAAACTGGAGAAGCACATCCACAAACACTTTCTGCGCATTGACAATGTGTTTTATCTGATACATTTGTGTCTTTTTTAAACAGTGATTGATATATATATATGTGTGTGTGTGTGTGTGTGTGCATGTATTTATTTTTCCTTACTTGCATTTGGTTTAACAAGCATAGATGATGGATAGTCAATGATTATACAAGCTTGTATGATCAATTGGAAAAAAATATGGCGACACATATAAAGACAGCATTTTTATAGAACACAAAGTGACATAAAACAAGGAAAAATGAATCACCTAATAAATAGAAATAATCAAATTGAAATTAAATATTTAGACATCAGAGATTAAATATGGTATGGTTATAGATGGTTATAGAAATCGTATATAGTAAATCAGAAGCAAAGTCATAGTTAAGAATAGTATGATAAAGCTGCCTACTGCTGATCTACTGTATTACTGTATTCGGGAGGTAGTCATGCTCCAGTACAGTAGCTAGCGTATTTCACCCTAATGTTTGTTATCCTCTGTTTTAGGCAGGGATGATTAGCATTACTTGCTAATAGTTTGTGTTATCCTCTGTTTTAGGCAGGGAAGATTGGCATTACTTGCTAATTGCTAATTGTTTTTGTTATCCTCTACTTTGTTAGAGAAGGTTAACCATAGTTGATCTGTGTTAACAAGTGTACCATTTGATCAGAGACTTACTTGTGTAAGTAACAAAAAATCTTACAAAATGTTCAAAAAGAATGCTAGACTGATTCCCATATGTAAAAAGGTTGTCTCTGTAACACCTTTGTTGTCAGATAGCAAATTCAAATCACTTTTAGGTAAACAAATGGACCTTATAATTACTGAGAAAGTTAGACAAGAGCTAACTCAGAAATATAAGATCCATCCAGACAAGACTTGGTCTGTAGAGGAGTGTAAAAAGGTTTTAGGAGCATGTTTATGTAAGAACAATTTGAAAGGCATTATCTGTTGCCATTGAGAATTTGGTTTAGCACTAGCTACACAACAATCTTAGCGCATCTCAGAGCTACAGGAACAGAACAAAGAGCTATGTGCTAGAATATCGGCATTGACAAAGAAAATAAACCGCAACAAAGCTTCCGAAAAAAACTGAGGTGGAAGTTAGTCAGCCTGATAGCATTTGTCCTGATTCGCAAGCTTTCCTTGAAACTGAGGTAGCCATAGTAACCGAGGTGTCTGTAGATTCAGTAAAGCAATGTGGTGCTAGGAGAAGATCTCAGGGAATTGAGGGAATTGAAAGTGTTCCTCCCAACTCTTCTGTTGTCCAAGTCTAAACAATTGCAAAAATGCAGCCCGCACAAATTTTCCTGAATTTAGAGCCTTAATTAGCAAAATGCATCTCTACAACATGTCTTTAGCAGAAGTCACAAAGCTTATGTCACAAATTCTAACTTAATCTGAATTCAATAGTTTTGAGTTACGTCTGAGCTACAACATGCCAGTAAAGATGAACTGAGAGAAGGTTTTACATCATTGGACCAAAAATGGATTGGTCAAAGGTCACTAGTTGTATGCAGAAGAAAGATGAAACTGTAAGTGAGTACACTGAAAGGTTTTGTCAATCAGCTGCAGCAGATAGTGGAATAGCTGACACTCCAGAGAAGGTATTGAATCATCGCTTGCACTTGGGTTGATGGCTTTTTATCAGAGGACAGAAAAGCCTTGCCTTTTCTAGGTCTAATTTGGTCTAACAAAACTCTCAGAACTAACCTAAACACACTAGCTACATTGGAAATAAACTCTAATGTTAGCCAGAGTAAGGATTGCAGCAGCATCCTTTAAGGTTAACACAGAGAACAGGCAGAAAGGTAAATGTCCTAAGAGGGAGGGCAATTGCCATTACTGTGGGAAATCTGGACACTGGATAAAAGAGTGCAGGAAAAGCAAAAAGACATTAGGAGAAATTAACAGATTTACCCAGCACTTACTCAGTCTGCTAGCTACTCTGAAGCAGTTCCTCCCCACTTTACCCAACTGTTGGAGCAGTTTGCTCAGGTGTTAGCTGTTAAGGCTGTGAGTACTTCCATTGAGAGAATGCTAGTTAAGTACACTCACAGCCTTCAAAGTTATGCTACAGCACACTCCAAATTACACGCGTTCCTCTATGATTATGATGTTTGCTGTGACTGATGTTTCATTGGAGGATGAACATGTTTTTACAATAAAGGTTTACAAATCACTTACAGGGACAGACTTGGACACATAGACCAGTGAGGAGCCCAAGGAAGAACCGAACCCAACAGGCCTCGGGGGCCAACCCCTACGGTGAAGATTTTCCTTATAGGTTTTTCACCATCCACTAGTCCATCCTTACCTTACTGGTCCATAGGTGTCAAATGACTTAATACTAGGTCAACAAAACCACTATACGATCACCAAAATTTAAACCACTATATGATCACCAAGATATAACCCACTATACGATCACCAGTCTAAAAATATCTATGCATGAATACTGCTGGTCTGCTGTTTCTTTGTTTTCTTGTGTTTCAGGTCCGTGTATATACATGTCATCTCATATGCAGCTGCTGAGGGGAAGGAGGCAGGTGAACAACTTCTCGCCCTCCGGCAAGGTAAAAGATCCGCTGCTGACTTTGTTCTCAGCTTTCGCACGCTCGCAGCTCAAATCGGCTGGGGAGAGGAATCCCTTAATCTTTTCTACCGCAAGGGTCTTTCGCATGAACTTTAATCGGAACTGGCATGTCGGGATGAGGGAGGATCATTGAATCCCCTGATTGAGGTCTCTATTCGTCTGTATAATCTCATCTGTTCAAGCCGTTTACCACGCTCTCTCTCCCAAACTGCCCGCCAGACCAAACCTATGTACCAGACACGCTCCGTGAGAAGGTCATAAAGATGGTGCATGAATCCCTCAGCTCTGGCCATCTGGGCATTACTGCAACGCAACAGTTGTACAAACGATTCTGGTGGCCCACGTTATCGAAGGACACAATCCTGCAATGCAACCAAATCCTCGCATCAATGCCCAGCCGGCCTCCTCCAGCCTCTTCCCATTCCACAACGCCCCTGGTCCCACATTGCTATAGACTTTGTCACAGATCTACCCCGTTCAACAAACCACACAACAGTACTCACAGTCATCGATTGCTTTTCCAAAGCCTGTCGTCTCATACCCCTCTCAAAGCTCCCATCAGCCTTCGAAACTGCTGAGTTATTAATGGAGAACATCTTCAGGTTCTACGGTTTGCCGGGTGACATTGTGTCTGATCACGGTCCCCAATTCACATCCCGAGTCTCAAATCAAATTCAAATTCAAATTTTATCTGGTCAGAGTCTGGTCAGCTAAATATGCTAAATAGAATAGATGCTAAATAGGTCAAGGATCGGGAAAGTTCCTGTTCTGAGCTAAGTTCCTGTTCTGCATTTGCATATTTTTGTTTTACTGGTCTCCACCTCAATGTACTCCTCCTCCTTGAAACATATAAACTTTAGTTAAATTTTTTTCTTGGAGATTGCTTGACGATTTTCTTAAAGATTTCTTGAAGACTTCTTGCAGATGACTACAACGAAATACAAAACGAACTCCTGTTTTACCAAGAATCTCCTGGTCCCTTTTTAAAAGAAGCTAAAAAAAAGTTTCCAACACTAGTTATAGAATCATGTTTTGTGCTGAACTCTTATGAAGCAAAAACAAACACACTCCACCTGTTTCAGAGAAATATTACTGTACTTCACATCTACATCCACTGAAAAAGGTTTTATTTAGATCTGCAAAGTTGAATCTGTGTAGTAAAGCTGATCAAGATACTGAACAGAGCAGAGAAATGCACATAAACCACAGACGTGCAAAAAACATAAGACATTCATTATATAAATGATTAAATGAGTTGCTTCCTTTTTTGAAGACTAAATTGTGAAAAAGTATCCAAAGGTCTATTTTAGAGATAGTTTATATATATTTAGAGATAGTATATATATATATATATATATATATATATATATATATATATATATATATATATATATATATATATATATATATATATATATATATATATATATATATATTTCTCTCAATGTAGGTTAAGAGACTCTGAAATAAAATCTACTGATGAACACACAATTCAAGCTGGAGAAACTCATTAAATCATCATTGTATCATTATACTCCACAGCAGTTACAGTCATTAAATTTCACTGTTTTATGTGTATTTGTGACTGTACACTGAAAAAACAATATTTTATTTTTTTTTTTTCTCTTTTCATTTGAATTATAATAAGTTAAATTCTGTAATTCTGTAACAATTTATTTGTGTTTACCTAATGTATTAAAAACTGAAATTTATTTGATTTATTTGTGTTGAAACTACATTAATATTAGTTGTTGCTTTAATTGAGTAGTAGATTTGTAGATCCCAGCATTATTTAAAAGGAACTGAATGATTGTAAATTTAAGGATGGATGTGTTATTTTATGTGTTTTTTCTGTAAAGGCAATGTTTTTAAATTAAGTGACTATGACACTTAATGAGTAATAGATATTCAAAAATTATGACCATAACTGCTTGTTTAATAATAATAATAATAATAATAATAATAATAATTTAATTAAGATCTCAGTAAATAATCACTTAATCACATACGATTTAGTTTGACAAATATTTGATGAAATCCAAACTACTGTAAATTAATGTAGTGTAACCAAGCTAATTTGTGTTGACCTAATACGTAATTAACTTTTAAACCAAATGCAATATTGAAAAAGTTTTCTTTAGTAAAATTAAATAACTTTATGCCATGTATTCATTTACACATTTGATTCAAATGAAACTGAGTGAAGTGTGACTTCTCTTTTCTCAATGTAGGTTAAGAGGCTGTGAAATGACAGATGAATGAACCCATCACACCTGAGAGAACTCAACCTGAATGAGAACCAAATAGAAAACTCAGGAGTGAATCACTTATGTGACGTGTACTGAAGGATTCACACACTGTAAACTTGAGAGATTGAGGTCAGTGACTTTCACACACAAGAATTAAGTCTTTTAATTAAAAAGAATGAAGTGTGATTTCTCTCTTTCTCTCAATGTAGGTTAAGCAGCAGTGGTTTGACAGATGAAGGTTTTTCTGCTGTGACAGGTCTGAAATCAAACTCATTACACCTGAGATAACTGAACCTGAGCGAAATGAACTCAGAGACTCTGAAGTAAAACATCTCAGTGATCTACTGATGAACACACAATTCAAGCTGGAGAAACTAAAGTTAGTATCACTGTACTTTATAGCAGTTACTGTATGACTAATGATTATTGTTTACTTTGATTAAAATCCCCATGAAATAGAAGCTGAGTTATTTTTTATGGAATATTGACGCAAAAACTTGATGATATAACAGAAACTATGCACTCTCTTTTTTCTAGCACTTTAGATACAGTTGCTCCTTTGCACTTAAAAAAGATAAAAGAAAACAATCTGACTCCATGGTATAATGACAACACACGCACCCTAAAGAGAGCAGCCCGGAAAATGGAGCGCAGGTGGAGAAAACCAAATTAGAAGTATTTCATATTGCCTGGCGGGAGAGTATGCTGTCATACAGAAAAGCATTAAAATTGCAAGATCTGATTATTTTTCATCCCTTTTAGAAGAAAACAAACACAACCCCCGGTATTTATTCAGTACAGTAACTAAATTAACAAAAAATAAAGCATCAACAGGTGCTAATTTTCCCCAAGAGTATAGCTGCAATGAGTTCATGAATTTCTTTACTTCTAAGATTGATACCATCAGAGATAAAATTGTAACTATGCAGCCGTCAACTACAGTTTCACATCAGATAGTGAGCTTTAGATCTCCTGAGGAAAAATTACACTCTTTCTCTATTATAGGAGAAGAAGACTTGTACAAACTTGTTAAATCATCTAAACCAGCAACATGTATGTTAGACCCTGTTCCATCTAAACTATTAAAAGATCTGCTTCCAGAAGTAATAGATCCTACTTTGAACATTATTAATTAATCATTGTCATTAGGATATGTTCCCAAAACCTTCAAACTGGCTGTAGTTAAACCTCTCATTAAGAAACCACATCTTGATCCCAAAGACTTAGTAAATTACAGACCAATCTCTAATCTCCCTTTTCTGTCAAAGATACTAGAAAAGGTAGTATCCTCACAACTGTATTCCTTTTTAGAAAAAAATGGTGTCTGTGAGGATTGCCAATCAGGTTTTAGACCGTACCATAGTACTGAGACTGCTTTCATTAGAGTTACTAATGACCTGCTTTTATCATCTGATCGTGGTTTTATCTCATTATTAGTGCTATTAGATCTTAGCGCAGCATTCAATACTATCGATCACAACATTCTCTTGGATAGACTAGAAAGCTATGTTGGCATTAGAGGAAGCGCCTTAGCATGGTTTAAATCATACCTATCTGACCGCTATCAGTTTGTGGCATGAAATGAGGAGGTATCATATCAATCACAAGTGAAATATGGAGTTCCTCAAGGCTCAGTGCTAGGACCGTTACTTTTCAACCTGTACATGTTACCTCTGGGAGATATTATCAGGAGTCATGGTGTTAGCTTTCACTGCTATGGGGATGATACTCAGCTCTATATTTCAGCTCAGCCTGGTCATACACACCAAATTGAGAATCTAACAGAATGCATAGTCGATATAAAAAGCTGGATGATGAGTAACTTCTTAATGTTAAATTCTGAAAAAACAGAGGTGCTAATAATTGGACCTAAAAACCCCACATATAATAATCTAGAACACAGCCTATCACTTGATGGCTGCTCTGTTAATTCTTCATCATCATGTGCTGTTTGACCGCAATCTTTCCTTCGAAAATCATGTTTCTAGCATCTGTAAAACTGTGTTTTTCCATCTTAAAAATATATCTAAATTACGACCTATGCTTTCAACCTCTAATGCAGAAATATTAATTCATGCGTTTATGACCTCGAGGTTAGATTATTGTAATGCTTTATTGGGTGGTTGTTCTGCACGCTTAATAAACAAACTTCAGCTAGTCCAAAACGCAGCAGCCAGAGTCCTTACTAGAACTAGGAAGTATGATCATATTAGCCAGGTTCTGTCAACACTGCACTGGCTCCCTATCAAACATTGAATAGATTTTAAAATCTTATTAATTACCTATAAAGCCCTGAATGGTTTAGCTCTCAATACTTGAGCGAGCTCTTATCACATTATAGTCCTGCACGTCCGCTGCGTTCTCAAAACTCTGACCATTTGATAATACCTAGAATATCAAAATCAACTGCGAGGCGGCAGATCATTTTCCTATCTAGCACCTAAACTCTGGAACAATCTCCCTAACTCTGTTCGGGAAGCAGACACACTCTGCCAGTTTAAATCTAGATTAAAGACACATCTTTTTAACTTAGCCTACACATAACACACCAACACACCTTTTATTATTCAAATCCGTTAAAGGATTTTTAGGCTGCATTACTTAGATTTGCTGGAACCGGGAACACTACAATACGATGTACTTGTGACATCGTAAAAAGAATGGCATCTACGCTAATATTAGTCCTGTCTCTTTCACAATCTGTTTTCACAGTTTGTATCCAGACTAGATGGTCGATCAGCACCCAGAGATTATGTTCATCAGAGACCAGAACACCTAGATGCGCCCCGTGGACCGATCACCAGATCCTGATGCACACACACACACACACACACACGCACACACTAAGTCATTTACACTACCTGACACAGCTGCGTTTAAAATTGAACTGGAAGTTAAGTGCTGGGCGTCCAGTCAGAGGAGAATTGACCCCAACTGAGTCTGGTTTCTCCCAAGGTTTTTTTTTCTCCATTCTGTATGCATGGGGTTTTGTTTCCTTGCCGCTGTCGCCTCTGGCTTGCTTGGTTGGGGACACTTAACTTCTAGTGATTATCGTTGAATTGACTACAGAGACCATCTCTGCATTTAATAAGAAATTGGTCACTCTCGTCATTATACATCCCTGTCATTATACATCCCTGTCATTATACTGTACAGTGCTTTGATGCAACCTGTGTTGTTAAAAGCGCTATATAAATTAAAATGATTGATTGATTGATTAATTGAATATTGCAGTTCTGAAATTATCTCTCCATGCACATAATGCGTTTTTAATCAATGTGTTCTCCTGATTTTTCATCTAAATAACTTTCCTTCTCCCTTACAACATAATCTCTTCTCTCCTCTGGTAATGGAACAGAAAAATCAGTCAATCACAGGAATAATAAACCACAGCAATATAATTAATTCTTTATGGACCAAATTAAATGCTGCCATAATTTTTTTTTTCTCACATTCAATCAAACATATTGTACAATAAATGGAAAAAAGATGTTTATTGCACAAAGTACTTTTAAAATGTGTTTAGGTAAATTAAAATTGAGAAACAGCAGCTGTGGTTTGACAGAAAAAGGTTGTTCTGTTGTGACTTCAGCTCTGAAATCAAACCCATCACACCTGAGAGAACTGGACCTGAGCGTGAATAAACTCAGAGATGCTGGAGTGAAAGACCTCAGTGATCTACTGATGAACACACAATTCAAGCTGAAGAAACTACAGTTAGTATCATTATACTCTACAGCAGTTTGTAATGAATGAGGTGTCTGAGGCGTGCGGATCCATTCGCAGACTTTTATTGGCTGAAGGCATAGTCAAAGCAGGCAGACATCAAAACACAGCAAACAGGAGTATAAGAGGCAAGCCAACAACAGAATCCAAAAAACAGGCAGAGGTCGGGTCAGGCAGCAAACAATCAAAGAATCAAAAACAGGCAGGGTCAAAACCAAAGAGTCTATAAGAAGGGAAATGCAAGGCTAGGCTAACTAGGAACAAACAAACAATCAATGCAACCTGCAGGTGAGGGGCCTGCTTCAGATTTTATAGTCTTAAACAGGAAGTAGCAGCAGAGGGAGTGATCACAGATCATCCAGAGGTAAGGGATCTCTCTGCTGGCTTGGTGACATAGCCCCCCTCCTAGGAGCGCTCCTGGCACTAAACAAACAAAAAAAAAAAAACTGTACGGAGCGCATGAGGCGTGGGCTTTATCTCAAAGGGTTTGTGTTAGAATTAAATAAAAAGTTGATAAGATGTTTAACACAAAGCAGGAAAGAGAACAAAAGCGCACTTGCACCTAAAGTAACATCAAAAGAAAAAAATAAAATTTAGAACAGGGATAACAGAACTTGGGACGAGGGTTCTGGTGGAGGACAGGCCCCCAGGAGAGGGTTGGCAAATGGAGTCTAGGGAGGAACCGACAGAGGGAGGAGCCAGGGAAGAAACAGGAGGAGTCCGGAGCAGAAGGAGATCCATGAGATCCAGAGCGCAGCCCAGAAGATCCAATGTGGAGCTGAGAGAGGAACCATGGAGGATGTATGATCGTCGAAACATAGGGGGCCAACCTACTGCAGCAGAGCCGAAGAGCCAGGGTGACACAGAGGAGCTGGAGAGCCTAAGGCAAGGCAAGGCAAGGCAAGTTTATTTATATAGCACATTTCATACACAATGGTAATTCAAAGTGCTTTACAAAAGAGGAAATAAAATAATTACAAGATTTAAATAACAATAAAAGAAATTAAAATAAAATAAAAACACTGATTTAAGATAAATTGAATTTAAAGCAAAAAGAGATTGATTTAAAACAGTTTAAAATAAAAGAAGCAAAGTAGCACAGTTCGACGCAGCACAGTGCTCATTCTGTAAATGCACATCTAAACAGATGAGTTTTGAGTCTGGATTTAAAAGTGACTAATGTTTCTGCACATCTGATCTCTTCAGGAAGCTGGTTCCAGATGCAAGCAGCATAATAACTAAAAAGCAGATTCTCCTTGTTTGGTGTGAACCTTTGGTATTTCTAACTGACTTGATCCTAGTGATCTGAGTGGTCTGTTAGGTGTATAAATAGTGATCATATCTGCAATGTATTTAGGTCCTAGTCCATTGAGTGATTTATAAACGAGTAAAAGTGCTTTAAAATCAATTCTAAATGTCACTGGAAGCCAGTGTAAGGACCTGAGGACTGGTGTGATGTGCTCTGATTTTCTGGTTCGAGTCAGGATCCTGGCAGCAGCGTTCTGGATGAGCTGCAACTGTCTGATGGTCTTTTTGGGAAGGCCAGTGAGGAGACCATTACAATAGTCCACCCTGCTGGTGATGAAGGCATGGACTAGTTTCTCCAGGTCTTGCCTGGGCACAAAGCATCTGATTCTTGCAATATTTTTTAGGTGGTAGTACGCTGATTTAGTCACTGCTTTGACATGACAGCCGAAACTAAGTTCGGTCTCTAGAATCACACCAAGATTCTTGACTTGCCTTTTGGTTGTTTGACCCCTTGAGTCAAGGTATGCATTCACCTTGTGAACTTCATCTTTATTTCCAAACGCAATGACCTCAGTTTTCTCCTTGTTTAACTGAAGAAAATTTTGGCACATCCAACTGTTGATTTCATCAATGCATTGGCAGAGTGAGTCAATGGGGCTGTAGTCATTTGGTGATAAAGCTAGGTAAATCTATGTCGTCAGCAGCATAGCTGTGATAGGCAATTTGATTCTTTCTCATTATTTGACTTAGTGGGAGCATATACAGGCTAAACAAGAGCGGCGCAAGAATTGAGCCTTGTGGGACTCTGCATGTCATGAACGTCCACTTAGACTTATGCTCTCCTATACTCACATAATAACCCCTCCCCTCTAAATATGACCTGAACCAGTTTAGAGCCATTCCAGAAAGCCCGACCCAGTTTTCCAGTCTGTCTAGAAGAATGTTATAATCGACAGTGTCAAACGCAGCACTAAGATCTAGTAGTACCAGCACTGATATTTTACCAGAATCAGAGTTTAGGTGAATATCATTTATTATCTTAACCAACGCTGTCTCTGTGCTGTGGTGCGGTCTGAAACCAGATTGAAAATTATCCAGATAACCATTTGAGTTCAAGTAGCTGTTCAGCTGATTCAGAACTACCTTTTCAATGATCTTGCCTATGACCGAAGATTTGATATCGGTCTATAGTTACTCAATATACTGTTATCAAGATTTCTCTTTTTCAGGAGGGGCTTAACAACCGCGGTTTTCAGGGCGTTTGGAAAAGTCCCAGAAAGAAGTGATGTGTTCACCACTTCTAAGATGTCAGCTTTTAAACAGTCAAACACGCTTTTGAGAAAGGATGTGGGAAGTGTGTCAAGACAGCAGGTTGAGGATTTTAGGTGCTGTACTACTTCCTCCAAAGTTTTGCTATCAATTGCTTCAAAAACACACATAGTGACTCCTTTTTGAGATTGTGGTTGAATCTGACATATCTCTACATCATCTGATGTTTTAATCGCCTTTCTGATATTTTCGATCTTCTCAGAAAAGAATGAGGCAAACTCATTGCATTTGCTGTCAGAAAGCATTTCACTGGGAATCTGGGGGTGGGTCAGTCTCTTGTTGTATTACAAATTTATAAAAGGTTAAACACAGACTCCAATATAACAGTATATGCTGAATGTGTATTGTGATTTACATTCTAAGAGCAGGAAGCCCAAGCCCCGAGACAGTTATCTTTTGTCTTTCAGTTCTTGAGCATCTGGTAGGTGTCCTAAATCAAGTGTGAATGCTAATTCTAAGGTACAACTGTGCCTTTTGTTTCACCTATGCATTTGAATGACACCTGGATGCTAAATAGATCAAGGATCGGGAAAGTTCCTGTCCTGGGCTAAGTTTCTGATCGCATTTGCATACTCTTGTTTTACTGGTCTCCACCTCTGTGTACTCCTCCCCCTTTGAAACATATAAACTTCAACCTAACATGTTTCAGTTAGATTTGTTTCTTGGAGATTTCTTGAAGATTTGTTTCTTGGAGATTGCTTGACGATTTTCTTAAAGATTTCTTGAAGACTTCTTGCAGATGACTACAGCAACGAAATAAAAAACGAACTCCTGCTTTACCAAGAATCTCCTGGTCTCTTCTTAAAAAGAAGCTAAAAAAAGTTTCCAACAGTTTTATTGTTGTATTACAAATTTATAAAAGGTTAAACACAGACTCCAATATAACAGTATATGCTGAATGTGTATTGTGATTTACATTCTAAGAGCAGGAAGCCCAAGCCCCGAGACAGTTATCTTTTGTCTTTCAGTTCTTGAGCATCTGGTAGGTGTCCTAAATCAAGTGTGAATGCTAATTCTAAGGTACAACTGTGCCTTTTGTTTCACCTATGCATTTGAATGACACCTGGATGCTAAATAGATCAAGGATCGGGAAAGTTCCTGTCCTGGGCTAAGTTTCTGATCGCATTTGCATACTCTTGTTTTACTGGTCTCCACCTCTGTGTACTCCTCCCCCTTTGAAACATATAAACTTCAACCTAACATGTTTCAGTTAGATTTGTTTCTTGGAGATTTCTTGAAGATTTGTTTCTTGGAGATTGCTTGACGATTTTCTTAAAGATTTCTTGAAGACTTCTTGCAGTTGACTACAGCAACGAAATAAAAAACGAACTCCTGCTTTACCAAGAATCTCCTGGTCTCTTCTTAAAAGAAGCTAAAAAAGGTTTCCAACACTCTCAACCGTAGCAAAAAGAGTGCGGGTGTTGTTCAGGTTACTATTTATAAGGTTTGAGAAAAACATCTGTCGTGCTGTGGCTAATTCCACATTAAAAGCATGCAGGCTGTCTTTATAGATGCTATAGTGGATTTCAAGTTTTGTCTTCCGCCACGTCCGCTCAGCCTTTCTGCATTGCCTTTTCATTATCTGCACTGCTGTTGATTTTCTCCAACATGACTTTTGTCTGCCAGTCTTCTTACTGACTTTCACAGGTGCAATGTCATCCATGACATTCTTAACTTTTGAGTCAAAGGACTCTAGGAGAAGATCAACGCAGTCGGCAGAAATGCTTGGCATTGAAGAAACAGCCTTCATAAATAGCACACTTGTGTTCTCATTAATGCATCAGATAGCAGAGATCAATATATCAAAGAAAATACAGAAGTGATCAGACAGTGCTACATCCTTGATAACAATGGACGAAAGCTGTAAACCCTTACTGATGAGTAAATCTAGCGTGTGCCCATGGTGATGTGTAGGTCCATGCACATGCTGAATCAGCTCAAAAGTGTTTAAAACAGTTACAAATTCTTTGTAGTTTTGATTTCTGCATTTTCTATGTGGATATTAAAATCCCCTGCAATCACAAAACAGTCAAATTCTGAACAAATCATTGATAACAATTCTGTGAACTCTTCAACAAAGGCTAGAGAATATTTTGGAGGCCTGTAAATAATGATAAACAGGATGCGTGGAGCACCTTTCAACACAATCCCTAGATATTCAAATGACAAGTACTGACCAAATGACACTTGTCTGCACTGAAAGACATCTTTAAAGAGAGCAGTAACCCCACCCCTCTCTTGTCAACTCTGCAAACATTCATATAAGTGAAGTTGGGAGGGGCTGTTTCATTGAGCACTGTTGCACTGCAGCTTTCTTCAAGCCATGTTTCATTTAGAAACATAAAATCTAGATTGTTTGTAATTATTAAATCATTGATCACAAATGATTTGTTTTTAGTGATCGAACATTTAATAATGCTAGCTTGATGGTAGTACTTTTTGTTTCTATAGCAGTCTGAGTTTGTTGTCTAATGGGCCGCAGATTAGATTTGTCAGCTGTACGCCTTGAGAAGGCCTTAGACTTTCTATCCTGTAATAAGACGGAGATAGTGAGAGAAACACTGGGTTCCCGCTTGTTTTCTAAACATCCTGAAAGTTTTTGCTGTAGTTGCGGGGACCAAACACATCACTGAGAGCTGTTATCAGTTGTTTTTGCTTTACCAGCTGCAGATGGAGGAAGGATAGCCTGGCGTTGTCGCAGCGGCCGAAGAGCTCTCGCTGGAGGAGGGCGAGCTGGGCCCAGCGGCCTTGGAGGTGGTGGTGCCCGCCGTTTTGTAGTTGATAACTGGGGGCTCGCAGCAAAGGAGTGGGAGAGTCTGGTTTTAGCCACCAATTCCTCCATTTTTTGTGAGAAGCTGAGAAGTGGCGATGCTTGAGAGAGGGATAATGTCTCTGGTAAACAGAGCATTGGTGTTTCCGTGGCAGAATTATGCTGTCCTGGCTTCCTGGCTGATTACCAGAGAGTCGTCCTTCGGCTCTGAGTCCTGGAGCCGTTGTTGTGCGTCACATTGTGTCTGTGATGGGCTCTGCGGGCAGGGCTCAACCGTGATAGTGTCCACAAACAGTGCTTGTTGTGGCTCTGTGGTGTTTTCAGTGTCCTTGTGGGATGTGTCGACCAGATGATGACTCTGAGGCTGATATGAAGTCCTGTCGTCATCCATACTTTGTCCAGGTGTGTGTGTGCCATTCATGTTGAGTGGACTGGCACACTCTGCTGATGGATGACGGAGTGAAAAATAGATGTTGTCCTTTAACACTCTCGCACCAAGTTTGTTTGGGTGAAGGCCATCCAGTTTAAACAGTTGTCTGTGTCCCCAGAACAGATTGAAGTTGTTGATGAAGTTGACTCCTTTTTGACTGCAGGTTCTTTGTAGCCAAGTATTCAGTCCAAGCAACCGTGAAAACATGTTTGTTCCCCTTGCTGGGAGTGGTCCACTGATGAACGACTGGACTTCAACTTTTTGAAGTGTTTCGATAAGTTCACTGAAGTCCCTCTTCAGGAGTTCTGATTGCTCCTTACGAATGTCATTCTTCCCCACATGGATGATGACTCGTTTTGCAGTCTTGTGCTTCATTAGAACATTCTGAAGTCCCTTGTTTACATCAGAGACGGTCGCTTGAGGAAAGCAGCATGTTGTTGTCGTTCTGCTCCTGACGTTTCTGATAATGGAGTCTCCGACTATCAGAGTTCTGGGCTCGGCTGCTCTGTGATCTGAACGCCGCTGTCTGCTCGACCTTGAGTGCCTGTTTGTAGCGGTGTTAGCTACTGGCTGATATGACTCCTGCTCAGTCACTTTCGGGGATTCCTCACCCAAATTTGTTAAAGATTCAAATCTGTTCTCGAGCTGTACAGGGGGTGGTAAAATACCAGTTTTTCCAAGCCTTCTCATGGCCATGTCTGGGGTAGATGATGCCACAGCGGCAATATGAGATACTCGTGACAGTCTGATGTCTCGAGTGCCTTTGGGTCTCGCTCCCTGTCTTTGCCACTGATTTGTGTGTTGATCAGCTTTAGCTTGATCCGCTACATTTGTATACTGTCGAGATTGATTCGATTCACAGGACTCACCGGCTGTGGGCTGAGGGGGTCCGTGATGATCTGCTGTGTGATCTGCTTGTTTTGGGAGTCCAGCAAGTAACTTCGTTTCAAGAGCCACAATCCTTTGTAGCAGTCTGTGGCAGTTTGTGCAGCAAGTAGATTCCAGAAGAGGCATTTTCTTTCTTGTTTGTTAAAGATAGGAAGCTGTGTTTTCCCGTCTCCGGAATGTAAGCTGCTAGCAGTGGGAGGCAGATAATCTAGTTCTTCGTAGTAGCTATTATTGCAGTCCCGAAAGTTTTTGCCAAATATGTGTTGTTTGAGCACTGTGCTATATGCTGAAGTTAAAACTTAGTAAAATCAGAAAAAAAAGTAGATAAAAGTAGATAAAAAGAAGCAAAGCGCGGAGCAGTAAGCAAGAGCGTCCGAACAGTCGCAAGCCGGAAGCAAGCCTAGGCGACAGATGGTCGACGACAGACCAAGGCAGAGCCGGAGGAACGATAGAGCCTGGCGGTGCTGGTGGACTGATGGGCCACAGCGGAGAGGAGGGAGCTAGGAGCCAAGGGGTAGCCAATGGGCCGATGTGGAGTCCAGGACTCTAAGGTTTGCCGACAAGGTGAGGGATCCTCCACCCGCGAAGGTGCCAGGCAAAACCATGGTGAGCACCAGAAGATGAGATGAGGGTGAGCGCAGGGGCTCCTGGGATCATGCATTACATTTAAATTATTAATAAATATTCATCATAAACTACAGGTTAACTGAAAGAAATAATTCAATCTGAATTCATAAGCTTGCTGTAATAAAAAATAATTCTTATTTTTCATATAAAAAAGGACTATATATTTATTTTATATAATAATCATTATCTTTCATATGTTTGATTTGGATTATTTTGTATGATCTGTCTGACATTATTCAACAAACCATTTAAAGTTCACAAATGTATAAGAGCGAGGTGACTGGGAAGATGGGTATTATCTGCAGGAGAGAGAGAATATTGAGTAACAGCAGGTAGCGCTAGAGTACTGATGTAGTTTGTGATCTGCTGTTAAAAGAAGAAAGAGAAAGCAGGTGTGTCTGTGCATCACATTCTTGTACAGGTGTGTGCTTAACAGCGATCACAAAACCGAAAGTGTTTTAAAGACTTCTGAATTCTGTTTCTCCAAAATAACATCGTCTCAACTACTGCGAGTAAGTTTGAGTACTTTCATTATTATGCTTATTTAGAAGAACGGGCTTCTTAGAATACACAATTTTTAATCTACCCTTTTTTATTGCACAACGCGAATCCGAAAGTATTCTGTGATCAAAACGAACCTTTTCCTCCTTTTAAACAGGAGATAAACTTGAGCAAAATGTAATGTACTTTTAATTTAAATAAAGACATGCGTTGATCTAAGGAGATTATGACAGCAATTACACAACAGTATATATATATTTATATATATATATATATTTTTTTTTTTTTTTTTGTTTGGTAAATCGCAATCATTCAGCACTAGTTATTTTTATAATCTTCATCTTGTATTCCTCTGAACTCTCATGATCTTGATCTCAGAGACACAGGGTCCTGTTCAGGACATGAGGAACATCTGATGATCTTCAGTGACACAAAGATCTCAGAGAAAAGAAGAAAGAGATGAGTCTCTCAAAGAAACCGAGGTAAGAGTCTGCTTTCAGAGAGAAAAAAAACTACACTTTTCAACAAGCAGTGTTTCTCTCTATTGTTGTGTCAAAGGATTAGAAAAACAAATGTTATCAATGTTTTTAGATTGTCACTGGTAAAAAAAGTTTAAATGTTTACTATGCAGGAATATTTAAATGAATATGTCTAATTATAGGGCTGTATCACGGTGTGGCTTAGCGTGAAGGAGCCCTCAACGAGAATAAATAAACTTTATAAAATAAACTAAGTTTTAATCCTCTTCAAACGGACAAAAGAGACATGGCTGAAGGTCACACAGAACACATGGCACACGAAAAAACAATAAAAAGTCTAAAGTCCAAAGACGTGACAGGCTGCATGATTCGCAAAACGTTTCATATTGCAATATGCAATTGTGATTATAATAAATGGTATTGAGTCAAATTAATGGGTTAAAGGAAAATTCACACACAGATTCATGATAATGCTGAAATGTGTATTATTTTATTATTTTTACAAAATGAAATAACATTTGGATTAATGTAAACTTATTTTCTCAAAACTATAGCTAAATTAAATAAAACCATACACATTTTTACAAAAATAAGATATTTTAAACATTTTCATAGACTTATCATATGATATCTCGTACGTGAGACATGTACTTATGTTTTGTTTTGTTCGTATAACAGCTTGTTTCTTGTTTCCTTCAGCTGTTTCTGTACTAATCTGAGTTTTCAATGTCATGCATTCATTATATTTTTCTCTGTTGTTTCAGGTGCTGATATAAATTTGTCGTATAGCCACGTGACATAGCAACCTTTAAACTTTGTACCTCTCTCTGCGTAGTGTCAGCAATCTTAAAAACAATATTGTGCCACATAACAGAGAAAATATCATGTAGTGATAAATGAATTACTAATATAAGTATATTACGTACTAGTAAAATAATAATAAGGTGAGAGATTAGACAGATTTACAGAAGCTCCAGCAGCTCCAGGTTCTGCTGTAAACCATGTTGAGAAGGAGACAGAAGCAGATCATCTGATCTGTGAGTTGTGTTGAGTGAGGCAGCGGCTGACCATTCATTGATGTAAATGTTAAATAATGTTGTTCTTCAGCAGCTCCTCTCTCACTCCACACTCCTGGGAAAGATACCTTGTACATTTGGTGATGATAATGACACCATAATTATGTTCTGTGTATATTGATTTAATGAGAGCATAGGTTTTACCTCCTGTGCCACTTTCAATAAGGTTGTAAAACAGATCTTGGTGCCAAATTGAGTCAGAATTGTTTATATTTTTTACCTTTTGTCTTGGTGAAGATGTTTTTCAAGAAGTAATATTGTCACGAATGAGGGGCCTGAGGCGTGCGGATACATATGCAGGCTTTTATTAAAGTAAGGCATGGTCAAAACAGGCAGGCGTCAAACAGGGCAAACAGATGTATAAGAGGCGAGGCAAATACAAAATCCAAGAACAGGCGAAAGGTCGGGTCAGGCAGCAAACAATCACAGAATCTAAAGACAGGCAGGGTCAAAACCAAGAGAACTAAGACTAAGGAAACTCGGGAAACAACAATAGAACAGGCGAAACAAACGCAACCTGCAGGTGAGTGGCTTGCTGCAGACTTTATAGTCCTGGAACAGGAAGTTGTCGCAGAGGGAGTGAATGCAGATCACCCAGAGGTCAGGTCTCCCTCTGCTGGCTTGGTGACAAATATGTAGATGTGATCAGATTTACAGCAGTTTGGTAAAAATAAGATTTGACTTATCTCAGATTGTGTGTGGTTATGAAGTCTAATAGATCATAATACATAATAATAGATGTTTATTATGCTACAGAATCATTTTTCCTCACAAAGATGTTTCTGTAGATGTTAGGATCAAATTAATCATTCATCATTATCAGTCCTTTATCAACCCATGTTTTTTTGGAATGCGCTGACCGAGAAAATTGTGTTATTTAGTTAGTTATTTGTGTTATTTAGTGTTATTAAGACATTTTTAACAGATAAGCAAATTAGATTTTTAGAGTTTAATTATAAAAATGTAACGTCTCCGTTCCCTCCATAATGGAATAAGTGCTCCCTATCTGTCAGTCACTATGAAATTTGGCAAGTGGTTAACTAATCATGAGCTACTCCCCATCACACGGGTATAAATAGGCCACAGGTGTTGCAGATTTTGCTTGGGAGCCCAGTGCTGCATGGTTGCTGTACTGGCACTTTTGCTAGCGGAAAAAGCTGGAAAAGGAACTGTTTGTGTGGCGGTTTGACACAATCACTGGCGTCCCTGTTTGTTCAGCGATTTCCCTGGGTGTTTCACAAGAATTTCTATCTCAGGTACAAAGGTTTGGCCTCTCCAGCAGCAATGCACTAACCTTTGGTCAGTACATTTGCTCTGAGGCGTTGTAAAGATTATGACATTGCATAGCATTAGCCTGACATGCTGTGGCCTGTCAGCATTTGTAGTGCTGTTGGTTGGGATGGGGTTCAGGTTGTGGCATTTTCCATATGGACCCCGGTCTGTCATCACGACATAACTCGTAGTGACCGACAGACAGGGAATGACTTGGTTACGTATGTAATCCTCATTTCCTCATGGAGGAATGGACAAGTTATGACCTTGGGCTCCTCAGTAAAACCTGACGAGTGGTTACACTTGTTGCCTATTTATACCCATGTGAAGGGGAGTGACCAAATTTTATTGGCGTTTTCTCTTATCAATCAATCAATCATTTTTATTTATATAGCGCTTTTAACAACACAGGTTGCATCAAAGCACTATACAGTATAATGACAGGGATGTATAATGACGAGAGTGACCAATTTCTTATTAAATGCAGAGACGGTCTCTGTAGTCAATTCAACGATAATCACTAGAAGTTAAGTGTCCCCAACCAAGCAAGCCAGAGGCGACAGCGGCAAGGAAACAAAACCCCATGCATACAGAATGGAGAAAAAAAAACCTTGGGAGAAACCAGACTCAGTTGGGGTCAGTTCTCCTCTGACCGGACGCCCAGCACTTAACTTCCAGTTCAATTTTAAACGCTGCTGTGTCAGGTAGTGTAAATGACTTAGTGTGTGTGTGTGTATGTGCATCAGGATCTGGTGATTGGTCCACGGGGCGCATCTAGGTGTTCTGGTCGCTGATGAACATAATCTCTGGGTGCTGATCCACCATCTAGTCTGGATACAACTGAAAACAGATTGAGAAAGAGACAGGACTAATATTAGCGTAGATGCCATTCTTTTTACGATGTCACAAGCACATCGTATTTTAGGAGTAGTGTTCCCGGTTCCAGCAAATCTAAGTAATGCAGCCTAAAAATCCTTTAACGGATTTGAATAATAATAGGCGTGTTATGTGTAGGCTAAGTTAAAAAGATGTGTCTTTAATCTAGATTTAAACTGGCAGAGTGTGTCTGCTTTCCAAACAGAGTTAGGGAGATTGTTCCAGAGTTTAGGTGCTAGATAGGAAAAGGATCTGCCGCCCGCAGTTGATTTTGATATTCTAGGTATTATCAGATGGCCAGAGTTTTGAGAACGCAGCGGATGTGCAGGACTATAATGTGATAAGAGCTCGCTCAAGTATTGAGGAGCTAAACCATTCAGGGCTTTATAGGTAAGTAATAAGATTTTAAAATCTATTCGATGTTTGATAGGGAGCCAGTGCAGTGTTGACAGAACCGGGCTAATGTGATCATACTTCCTAGTTCTATTAAGGACTCTGGCTGCTGCGTTTTGGACAAGCTGAAGTTTGTTTATTAAGCATGCAGAACAACCACCCAATAAAGCATTGCAATAATCTAACCTTGAGGTCATAAACGCATGAATTAATATCTCTGCATTAGAGGTTGAAAGCATAGGTCGTAATTTAGATATATTTTTAAGATGGAAAAACGCAGTTTTACAGATGCTAGAAACATGATTTTCAAAGGAAAGATTGCGGTCAAACAGCACACCTAGGTTCCTAACTGATGATGAAGAATTAACAGAGCAGCCATCAAGTGATAGACTGTGTTCTAGATTATTATATGTGGGGTTTTTAGGTCCAATTATTAGCACCTCTGTTTTTTCAGAATTTAACATTAAGAAGTTACTCATCATCCAGCTTTTTATATCGACTATGCATTCTGTTAGATTCTCAATTTGGTGTGTATGACCAGGCTGCGCTGAAATATAGAGCTGAGTATCATCAGCATAGCAATGAAAACTAACACCATGACTCCTGATAAATCAGAGCTAATAAGGGCTCCAAGCAAGACCCCAGTCTGTCGTCACGACATAACGTCTCCATTCCCTCCATCAGGGAACGAGGCTTAGATATGTAACCAAGACGTTCCCTGTCTGTCAGTCACTAGTCACCTGACAATGTACAGATACTCTGACATACTGTACTCACTTTAGCCTCACATTTTATTCTGTTGTTGTGTTTGTTTACTGATTCTAATACTTTCAGCTAAATTTCAATGGGATTTTATCAGACATTTGTGTTTTATGGCGTAGAAGGTCCTGTGTGCTTAATTTCTCAGTTCTGTCACAGCATGGTTAAAGTTTCCTGTGGATGTGATGTTCAAACCCAGATAGTTGTAGTCTGATGTGTGTTATCTGCTTAGTGTTTAATGTAAATGTAATATTCAGACCCAGGCTTCGTTTAAATTTAAGAAGTCTTCTCTCTGTGACACTTGTTTGGCTCTTTGGTTTGCTCTCAGTGATTGTCTTCTGCTGTTTTTCTTGGTTAATATAGATTCCTCTTGTGGGTATTATAAGGTGTAGGAAGACTTTTTGTTTTAAATTTATCAGAACTCAATTTCTGTCTTGCTTTAAAACAACATTAAAAGTAAAATAATAAAGATTGCATTGTTGCTCAACAGAGTTCTGTATTTATTTATTAAATGTTCACTTTGATTAAAAACAGGTTTGTAATTCGCTCAAACCCATGCACTACTGTGGTGTATTTTATCCCATTTTTTGCTACTTCTGAATGAAAGGATATGTGTGAGTGTTGAAGCTGGGCTCAGTGCCACTTTTACTAGAGAAGATATAAATGAGGAAGATGAGAGAAGATGACTGAGACGTAGCTGAATACTCCAGAGACACTATGATAGAAATGAAGCTTGTGTGTTACTTGTAGATGCTGCTGTGACAGAAGAGAGCTTGAACTCTACTTTGATGGAAGTGGACTTTTTATCTTTTCTTTCATTTTTTTTTTAATATATTGTATTAAAGTAAAAAAAAAAAAACTCTTCTTTGTGTTATCAGTGTAAGATCAAGCTCTTATGTGTCCAGCTCTGTGTCTGTGAAGAGCGACCGGTCAAAAGGTGATCCACCGGTATTCAGTGAGGAGACACCACCAGCTACTGAAAGGTATTTCATTTGGATTGTATTACAACATCCAGGGCTTGACATCAACACCTACCAGCCCAACAAATGTGGGGGGATTTTTAGCTTTGGCGGGTAATACAGTCACTCCCACTAACCACTGAAGGGCCAAGTAAAAGAAGAGAATCTGATTAAAACTGATCTAACTGCACTGAAATTTAGATGACAATAGTTTTGACTTCTGTGCATATAAATGGCAAATAATAAGCTTGTCTATGTGAGGGAATCTCATGGAGAAATCTAAACAAATGAACACAGCTGCACGTAGAGAAAATTGTAATTAAATATAAGCTTGTTTTATATGTATAACATATAGCTCAGTTAAAAACATGATCAAGAGAGGAAGATCCTGTGAACCATGATTGCAAACACAAATGAGTAGTGAATATACATTATAGTTCAATATTTGAAATTGAATTTAAAAGCATGTATTGTCAACAGTTTTTGCTGAATTTGGTTAATAAAAATAATTCCAAACAAAGATCACAGCAGAACAGTAAGAGCAGAGGTGTTTTGTTAATGAATGATTAGCATTTTTGAAGTTTGAATCATTTGAGTCAATGAATCAGTGGGCCATTCAGGCTCTTTCTTCATTCTTGAGTGAATCAGTCATCTGAATGAATCATCTGAAGGCTTCAATGACTCATTAATTGAACTTGTCACTTGCTGCCACTTACTGGCAAATGTAGATGCTGAATTCATATGACTGATAACTAGTAACATTTGGTAATATGATTAGTAACATTCAGTGTAATTATTAAAAAAAGTAATCATTTATGAAAGATTATGCATGCATTTAATACAATTAGGTAAAATGCCCTTTAAATAGGTCAAATCACTTGGAAATATTTGTATGCAGAAATAAGTCATATAAAATGTAATTTCCCAACAAGAAAATTGTGATCAGTAAAAATTAATAAACACTAGCCACAGTGGCTAAAAGTTTATGTCATGCCCTGACAACACCCAGCTAATGCACAATGTAACAGTTACGTAACGTATTAGTGTTTTTTGGTAATTTCATGACTTGCCAATAGGTAACGTAACCACGATATCATATGCAAGATATTCCATTTATCATCCTGTTACCAACTCACAACGTTGTCAGTTAAACCTCTTTAAGTATCAAGATAACCAAGAGTGTCCCAGAGTATATATTTTAATTTCATGACAATGCAACCAAATGGTATGCACAAAATGTCATTACCATCATTTATATACACTCTCTGATTGTGAGAATGCTGTTTAAGGTGCAATTCAGACACAAGACGTCCTTTTAAAGATAAAATGTGATTTTTATTTTTAATTTATTTTTTTTTTGCACCAAGTCATAATTAGGATATATAACTTGACATACATGCATCCACAACTGACCACGACACACACAAATATTGACAAGAAAGATTTTTTTTTTCTCATGAAACTTGTATTTCGTAACTAGTTTTGAAAGTGAAATGATGCGCAGACTGGCTAGACCATCTCATCTTTTAGATCAGCACGTTTTTCAAGGCACTTTTACTTCAAGTTCAAGTGTCTGACAGAAGAATTAGCTTTTCTAGAGTGAGTCTTACATTTTATAATAAATAGTCAAATGTATAAATCTGGAAAGACTCTAAAACCCTTTTAATAGCATAGACAATTACACAATGAAAGCTTCCTTCATTGAACTATGTCTAGTGCTTCACAGTAATTTAGTCACACAAACAGACACTACAGAGAATTAAATCACTGAGGAAAATGCATCTTGTGATCAAACATGAAAGTATACATTTTCCGACAGAAATGACCATTTCTGAATTAATATTACTGATCATTAAACCCTTTCAAATGAGATTGAAGAATGTTAAATTGAAGAATGTTAATTGTAAAATGTTTTTTCCTCTCTCTCTTCTTTGTGCTATCAGTGTAAGATCAAGCTCTCATGTGTCCAGCTTTGCATCTGTGAAAAGTGACCGGTCAAAAGATCATCCACCGGAATTCAGTAAAGAAAGTGCATCAAATACTCAAAGGTATTCCATGTGTTTTCTATTATGTGGCACTAGATCAGTTCTCCTCTGGGATATTTGTGATATAAATTGGTCACAAGGAGGCATACATCATCTATTAATGTACCATTTACAGCATTAAACTGTTTTAAGTAAGACTGAAGAAACCTGTATAACAATTTTTTTGTCATTAGTTTTCTACCTTAAAGGACAGAAAATATAACATTTGTACTTGTGCTTGTTTTATGAAACAGTCCTTTTCTTACTTTTCACTATTTTAACAGTGTTCGATATGAAACATTAACTTCAGACATCCAGATTAACAGGAATCACAAAAAAATCACAGACAACCTCCTAGGAATCTTTCAGGTAGAAAAAAAAAGTTTTCATAAATGTTTGTAACAAACATTTTTTTTATATTTTGAATCACTGATTTTATGATTTGGACCAAATATGGATGTGGATCCTCTTCAGTTTTGTTCTTTTGTCTCAGTTTTTTTGTTTGGATTTCTTTGTAGAATCTTGAGAAGAAAATAATCACATTTCTAAAAAATGAGCTGGAAATGTTCAAGAAAATATTACAGAAAGAGAACAAGCAACAATTTGTGGAGGATTTTAATGAGAATAGATGCAGTAACAGAGAAGCAGCTCTTGATCTCACGCTCTACTTCCTGAGAGAGATGAAGCAAGATAGAGCTGCTGATACTCTAGAAGGTAAGAGACAATGTTCGCTGTTTCCAGCATTGCATCAATCTCTTTTCTCTTCCACAGTCACTGTTATAACTCGGAGGAAGCTGTTCATATGCCTCTCTTATTATGTGTTCATAACCTGCCCTGTCTCTTCCAATGACAGACTTCCTTTAGACTTCCACATTCTGTTCTGTATATAACAAACCCAGACACTAAACAATATGTGTACTTTTTTTCTGTGTTCAGATGAGCTGATCTTCATTCATCAGCTAAAGTGTAGCCTAAAGAAGAAGTATAAGTGTGTGTTTGAAGGAATCACAAAGCAAGGAGACTCTACACTTCTGAAGAACATCTACACAGATCTCTATATCACTCAGGGTTGTAGTGAACAGGTCAATACTGAACATGAGGTCAGACAGATTGAAGTTGCTTCCAGACGTCATGAATCACAAGAGAAACAGATTGAGTGCAAAAATTTGTTTGAAGAATCTGAACAAGACGAGCAGATCAGAACTGTACTGACAAAAGGAGTCGCTGGTATCGGAAAATCAGTCTCTGTGCAGAAGTTTGTTCTGGATTGGGCCGAAGGAAAAGAAAATCAAGATATCAGCTTCGTGTTTCCTCTTCCATTCAGAGAGATGAACTTAAAGGAGAAAGAAAAACTAAGTTTGATGGCCCTTTTATCTCAGTTTTTCCCAGAGACAAAAGGACTGAAGCTTACGAGAAGAAATCAGTTTAAAGTCCTGTTCATTCTTGATGGATTGGATGAATGTCGACTTCCTCTAAACTTTAAGGATAATGAGATATTGTGTGATGTTTCATCAGCAGCCTCTCTGGATGTTCTCCTAACAAACCTCATCAAGGGAAATCTGCTTCCTTCTGCTCTCATCTGGATCACCACCAGACCAGCAGCTGCCAGTAAGATTCCTCCTGAATGTATTGGGCTGCTCACAGAGATACGAGGATTCAATGATGCACAAAAGGAGGAGTACTTCAGAAAAAGATTCACAGATCAGAATCAGGCCAAAGAAATCATTGATCATGTTAAACAATCAAAGAGTCTCTTTATCATGTGCCACATCCCAGTCTTCTGCTGGATTTCTGCCACAGTTCTCCAGAACATTTTAGAAGAGAAAAGAAAAAATGTCATGAAAATTAATGAGTCTGAAGATGCCTCTAAAACATTACAGGAGTCAAATACTGAAGACACTCCTAAGACTCTGACACAAATGTACACACACTTTCTTAGATTTCAGATCCAGCAGAGCAGAAGAAAGTATGATGGAGAACACACACCAGATGTTTCCTGGGATAAAGATGCCATCTTTTCACTGGGGAAACTGGCATTTGATCAGCTGGAAAGAAACAATGTGGTCTTCTATGACACAGATCTGGAAGCATGTGGTATTGACGTCTATAAGGCATCAGTGTACTCAGGCATGTGTACCCAGATCTTTAAGGAGGAAACAGGGATCGTTCTTGGTACCATGTACTGCTTCATTCACTTGAGCATTCAAGAGTTTATTGCAGCTCTTTATGCTCATCTGTTTCTGGACCTCAACAAAAAAAGTGTGTTTGATCAAGACTCTACACAAGAAAACACAAGTGAAATTGATTTCCTCAAGACTGCAGTGGACAAGGCTCTAGAGAGTGATAATGGACACCGAGATCTTTTTCTTCGATTCCTCCTTGGTTTGTCAGTCCAGTCCAATCAGAGACTCTTACAGGGTCTGTTGACACAGAAAAATAGAAATGACCAGAGCAAAAAAGAAATAGTTGAGTACATCAAGCAGAAATTTGAAGCTAATCTGTCTCCAGAGAGATCCATCAATCTGTTCTACTGTCTGAATGAACTGAACGACCAAACTCTGGTGAAAGAGATTCAGAACCACCTTAACAAAGGAAGTCTCTCATCTGCTGACCTTTCACCTGCCCAGTGGTCTGCTTTGGTCTTTGTGTTGTTGACATCAGAGGAGGAGCTGGAGGAGTTTGATCTTCAGAAATTCAAGAAATCAGACGAGTGTCTCATTAGGTTATCAGCAGTCATCAAAACCTCCAAAAGAGCTCTGTAAGTAATTTATCCTATTTTGCTTTCATTTTAAAATTGCATTTATCTACATTGAAACATCATATTTAGACACCCCTGATTATATAGTCATTATTAACCATATGCCAATTACAAGTATATATCTCTTTTAGGGTTAAATCATAACACATTTTGTTCAACTTTTTATTATAATGACTAATATTAATATAATTATTACTATTATTTTCTTTTTAAAATGGCAGTCATTTATATTCCAATATGCAGTTCAGCTTCTCAAATTTCTGCTATAAAGGAGATATACTCTTGCATAACCTCAATGCAAAAGTGATTAACCTCCAGGCTCTCCACCAAGACACTCATTAAGATAATAGAGCAGCATTTTGAAACAAAGTATTTTATGTAGGAATTTTGAATCTCTCTCTCTCTCTCTCTCTCTCTCTCTCTCTCTCAAAAAAATATAATATATACATACATACACAGTGGGTAGTAAGTAGTCAGACCCCCTTAAATTTTTAACCCTTTGATATATTGCAGCTATTTGCTACAATTATTTAAGGTAATTTATCCCTCGTTAGTGTACACACAGCACCCCATATTGACGGAAAATCACAGAATTGTTGACTTTATAAAATAAACCCTGAAATATCACATGGTCCTAAGTATTCAGACCCTTTGCTGTGACACTTATAGCTGCAGGGACAGGACGACTGCAAGGAGGAATGGCAGAGGATCCCCAAATCCAGTGTGAAAAACCTGTTGCATCTTTCCCAAAAAGACTCATGGCTGTATTAGATCAAAAGGGTGCTTATACTTAATACTGAGTTTATACTTGGTTTGAATACTTAGGACCATGTGATATTTCAGTTTTTCATTTTTACTAAATCTGCAAAAATGTCAAAAATTCTGTTTTTTTTCTGTCAATATGGGGTGCTGTGTGTACATTGAGGAAAACAATTAACTGAAATAAATTAAAACAAATGGCTGCAATATAACAAATTTTAAAGTAAAAAGAGTAAAAAATTTAAGGAAGTCTGAATACTTTCTGTACCCACTGTATTTACTGTATAATGTATTTTTTTAATTTATTAAACTGTTATAAACTAAATTAATGATTTTATGATTTGGTTTTATTTGTTCAATTTATGGCACAATAAGTAACTGTGCATCAATTTTTGCTGAAAATCTTGTATATTTTCTACATTTCCAAGTGAGACTGTTAACATCTTTTCAATTAACAAAATCACCAAAATCTGTTATTTATCAAGGGGAGCTTAGACTTTTGCATAAGACTGTGTGAGTGTTATATATATAATAAAGTTTAATAATTGGTTTTAATTAATTTTTTTTTTTATTTATATATTACATGTATCTAACTCTGTGATTTGTTTTATTTCTCTTGTAGGCTAAATGATTGTGGTTTAACAGACAAAAGCTGTTCAGCTCTGGCTTCAGTTCTTGAATCAGATTCCAGTCTGAAAGAGCTGAACATGAACAATAATAATCTACAGGATTCAGGAGTGAAGCTGCTCTGCACTGGACTGAAGGATATTAATTGTAAATTAGAGATACTGAGGTAAGTTCTGTGACAATCTCTAGGTTTAATTAGAACTCACATACATCTTTTAACATGGACCTAGATAATGTGCCAAATAATTGAGGACAGAACTGCTTGAGCTTAGTGTATTTGATAGGCTTTAATCCTCTAAGCAGAGAATTGCAACAAGACCTCATACTTGTTAAAATAGACTTCAGTTTCTATGATGAATATGGTGCAATATTTTATTTGTATTCCCAAATGCTAAATGGCAGACATATAGTATTTTGATTCTAGATGATCATCATGATCCTATGCAAAGTGTTTGAGAAAACATAAGAAATATTTCTGTAAACAGCACTAGCTCTGGTGGGACAGGCCTCGGTATAACTATCTATTATTTCATCAATCTTTTTGGAATGAAGATTAAAAATAGCATGCCTATAAGTTCAAACATCCATTATATATATATATATATATATATATATATATATATATATATATATATATATATATATATATATATATATATAGCTATTATTTTCCTTATATAATATTTATTATTTTGTACTTATTACTAATTAACTAATCATAAAGTATACTACTATTCATATGGGTTTTACCATTATTTAATATAATAAATTAGCACTTCTGTTTTATTGTCTGTTTTCTATTGTCTGCTAATTTGGAATGAGGATAAAACATTCTGAACTTCAATTCAAATATCCTGAATATTATGAATGTTATGAAACTCGGGATGGACCATCCCCTGATGACTTCATAACAGGCAAATTACATTAGTATATTTACAACCCACACAAACTTTCGACCATTCCCAACATTTTTTTAATTTACAGTAGATCTCTATCTTTAAGCCCTTTCAAGCCACAAGCTTTTGAAAACCTAGCACCTAAAGGTTTAATTCCAGCATGAACTCTATATTTCAGTTCCTACCTCAGAATTTCAATGTGCTTTAAGAGTGGACTTATGTTATGGCATTTCAATTTTATATTTTATACTTGCATCATTTGGAAGAAAAACTCCAGAACACTTTAGAATATACAGAATGCACTTTGGAGAAACTCAGGTCAATGTAATGAACTATTGTTTGGTTTTAATGGCGACATTCTCTTCTGATCAAAATGAAAACATTACTGTAATAATCTTTAAAAAAAAAAGTCATGCTCCTGTCAGATGGTGACTTTTTTCCATTCTTCTCTAACTAGAAGGAGAAAGCTATTAAACCTTTTTTGCAGTAATATTAATTATATAACTTGAATATGATAAAAACCTTTTTTAGACTCTCAGACTGCAGTATCAGTGAAGAAGGTTATAAAGCTCTGTCTTCAGCTCTGAGATCAAACCCTTCACATATAAATTTGTAATTCAACACATTTCACATGATTAGGTATGTTACAGCAGTCTATTGTAATTCTCATTTGAGTCCAACTCCTCGCTATAAAGCTTTATCCAGCTGTTTTATCAAGAAAATTTGAATCACTAAAACTCTGATAAATATACAGTATATTTATGGTTTATGTAATTTATACCAATTAATTTTGCATTTTTGTATTTAATAACTATATTTCATGTATTTAACTCTGTGATTTGATTTATTTCTCCTGTAGGCTAAATGATTGTGGTTTAACAGACAAAAGCTGTTCAGCTCTGGCTTCAGTTCTTGAATCAGATTCCAGTCTGAAAGAGCTGAACATGAACAATAATAATCTGCAGGATTCAGGAGTGAAGCTGCTCTGCACTGGACTGAAGGATATTTATTGTACATTAAAGATACTGAGGTAAGTTCTGTGATAATCCCTAGTACTGTTTCAGCTCAGTGAAATTTATAGACTTTAGTTCTATGAACTCTACATTTCAGTTCCTACCACAGCATTTCAATATGGTTTCAGAGTGGTCTTTTGTTAGGGCATTTCTAAACTGTCATTTTCTTGTTTTTCAACCACTTTGAGTTTTTTTTGTTGTTGATGTGGATCATTTAAATGAAAGACTTTCAGACCTGTTGAGGTTTAATATAATCATGCACTTCATTTTTTAATTATTTAATGATTATCTCTGTGATGCACCTCTTAATATTAGCAATATTTATACATAAAAAGCAATCTGGGTTTAGACCTTATCGGCAGAACAGTCAGTTTTTATAAGACCACATTCAAGATATTCAAACTCCCACTGCTATAATTGGCCTTTTTGCATATTATTCAAATACAGTACAATACTTACACATATTTGTTTGTAAAACACATTTAAAAACAGCCAAAGCTGACCAAAGTGCTGTAAAGAGTAGAACAAAAAATCTGAAATAAGAGAAATAAAACAAGACTCAAATTTAAAACAAAACGGTACGAAAAAAACAATGTAATGAAAACTGGGTTAATGCACTGTGAATCAACATCACCTACCAGTGAATAGCTCTATTAACTAACATTGTCAAATATTAATAAATACTGTAATTAATGTATTGTTCAAGCTTATTGTAAAGTGTTTCCATACTGTGTATTTGTGTCACGGTGGTGGATTGCGAGAGAAAACACTTAATGAGGAAAAATCAACTTAAACAGTTGTAATCTTCTATGAACAAAAGAAACAAGATATTTACAGGCTGGTAGGCAGGAGGAAAAAAACACATACATTAAAGATGAAAACCGATGATAAAAACTGAATCAAACTGGAACTTAAATACACACATGAATTGACTAAACTAACAAGACACAGCTGATGACAAACTAGACAATTAACAAAGTAGGTCACATTGGAGAACCTCAGGTGAATATAATGAACTATTGTAATGGTTTCAATTTGATCAAAATGAAATTATTATTGTAATAATCTTTAAATAAAGTCATTCTCCTGTCAGATGATGAATTGTTTTTCATTCTTCTCTAACTAGAAGGAGAAAGCTATTAAACCTTTTTGTAGAAATATTAATTATATATCTTTCAATATAATAAAATCCTTTTTTTTAGACTCTCAGACTGCAGTATCAGTGAAGAAGGTTATAAAGCTCTGTCTTCAGCTCTGAGATCAAACCCTTCACACCTGATAGAGCTGGATCTCATAGGAAATGATCCTGGATCATCAGGAGTGAAGGAGCTCAGTGATTTACTTCAGGATCCTAACTGTCAACTAAACACACTGAGGTGAGGCCAGTGGCGTAACTACAGGCAGTGCAGTCGATATTTTTCAAGAAATATCAATAATACAATGCATCTCATGTCATGGGTTTTCACAGCGGAATCATCTTGTGTCCTTTAGTGTTCTAGAGGTGGAGCTTTTGTCAAGAATTACTGAGCTTTCGGCTTCTAATCCACCCTTTTGTGTAGTTTTTCTTTTCTTTTTTACCTTCATTGAAACCAAAGAGGTGTTCATTAGTTATGCTCGCAGTAACACATTCCAGCAATAGACCGCCTGTTATTTAAAGATATTATTTATTTATTTATATCTATTTATTATAGTTTATAGATGTTTTTTTTGCTCTGCTCTCTCTGAGAAGATTCCTGCGTGTGTGTTAGACGCATGAAAAGAGAACTGTTTAATATAACATGCTCTTTCTAGTTGGTCTTAATTAAGTAGACTAGGCACAGATTTGATTATACAAATATAATGTTTTCTAGATATGAGCGCTGTGTGTATGTGCTTCATAACCGTGCAGCCCAGGATAGGGTCCTTCATGAATAAGTTACACCACTGGGTGAGACGTCATGAAGTAAATGTGAATTACTTACATTAGTATTATATTATAATATTTAGCTACAGCTGCTGTAGTTTTGATGATAAATGTCAACACGTTTAAGATGAGTGACTAGAGTGGGATTCAGAAGTTTGGCGCCTCAATAATTATGATTTATTATTGTGTTATTGTAGACATTTCTCATGAAAAAAAAATTATTCAGTGTGCCTAATTATCCTGATTGTTTAAATGTCACTGAATGCACTGTGCATTAATTTTCATCAAGCTCAGATTCACAACACTGTAGATCTACTACAACAGATCTATATCACATCTGAAGATGTAGTTCTTCTCAAAATAAGCAGAATTACTGCTGTATCAACACAGACATCAGTCAATTAAAACTAGTGAGTTCTGCTGCATAATAATTGCCATTTGTCTTTCTTTAACAAAAACATAAATAGATTGAATAAATGTAACTGTACGTAAACTGTAAAGATATGAACTAGTTTTTTTAGGTATAAACAATGTTTGGTCATCTGTTCATTTTTTGTGATGCACACTGAATTGATTTATTCATCTTGTATTCTGCAGGTTTTTGGGTCCTGCTGCAGATGAAGGCTGTCAGTATGTGACTGGAATCGTGGGTAAAAACCCGTTACTCCTGAAAGAGCTGAATCTGAGTGGACATGAACTAGAAGACACACGAGTGAATCAGATCTCTGCTCTACTGCAGGATAAACACTGTCAGATCAACACACTGAAGTGAGTATCTTACAACATTTCACACGTCACACGACTAGTGATCTTACAGAAGTCTATTTTAATTCTCATTTGAGTCCTACCCCATGCTATAAAGGCCATTTTTTTCTAATATAACACATTTTATTTATTTGTTGAAAGAAGAAATTCTTGAATAAATCATAGAGCTATTTCAAACAAAAATGAAATTTCCCCATAAGTGCACAGAGATTGGAGAAAATAATGTACGTACATTAGAAATAGCCAGTGTTTAATGTGTTTATCATCGTTTGCCTTTAATACAGCTTCCAACCTTCTCAAAATAGATTCAAACAACTTTAGACTTCATAGACTTCAGTTAAATGTAGTCTCTAACTTCTGCTGAATGTGATCATGTTGACTGACAACAAACTAAGGATTGAAGACTAATTTGAAAACATTAACCACCAACTAGTAACACACAGAACTGAAACCTTTTTCTTCTTGATTTGATCGTGAAAACACCCGACAACCTCAGTTTTTAAGCAGTGAGGTATTGTTTAATCTGAGCAGGGTGAATCCTCATAAAGTGTCTGGTCTAACTTCTCATTGGTCGACTGGTATCTTGTTTGCTGCATTCAATACATTTGATTACGTTTAAATATTTTGTATAGTTAATCTGTCTATTTTCTGTACTGTATATTTTGTGTAAGGGAGACTTGTAAAGTAAGTTGTTCTGAGGTCTAAACCTTTGAAAGTTGTAATGAGTGTTTCTTGTTGCTCTTACAGCACATCAAATACACAACCCAATATCACATCATTTTAGTGAATAATACCAAAACTACACAAACATTTGACTTTTATCGAGTGAATAAAACTGTTTTCATTATGTTTATTAATCTGAAATTATTCATAATGTAATCATAATCAAACAATGATGAATGAATGTCCAACAACTGAACAGAACAGATCCAGACTGGACTTTATTCTGTGCAGGCATTGGTTCTTCAGTTTTACCTGTTTCTGAGAAATATTATTGTACTTCACATCTACACCCACAGAAAAAGATACAGGTTTATTTAGATCTGTAAAGTTAAATCTGTGTAGTAAAGCTGATCTCTTTTATTCACAAAAACATCTGTTTTCTCATCTGAAGATGTGAAAAAACAGTCACGAGATCACAGACAACAAATAAGTATCTAGCTTTTCATAAAAAATAAATTCCTGATCTGCATTTTTTAAAAAAGCTCTTTCACTCAGACATGCATCATCATAATAAAATATAATCAGACAATATTGTAGTTAATGGCTGTAAACTACAATCTTATAATATTTTGAAAAAAATGTTGTTTTATTTATATATATATATATATATATATATATATATATATATATATATATATATATATATATATATATAATGTGTGTGTGTGTGTGTGTGTATGTATATATATGTATGTATAAGTTTATATATGTATATATATATTATTTTAATGCGGTTGATCGTATATCTTAATTACATTACAAATCATAAGCTTTTTTTCGTGTAAATATTCTCCAGATTTGAAATGTAAATAGTATCCTTAAATCCTAATTTGGTTTTAGCAATATTGTTTTCACGTTTTAGCCCTATTTTATTTATTGTACTGTATAATGTTTTCTCGTGATTAATTTAAGTCACACATGAACATAACGTGTCTGATTCATTGTCTTTTCTCTTTCTGTCTTCAGTCTGTATAGATGCAGTATTACAGAGAAACAGAGTCTCATCCTGACTTCAGCTCTGAAATCAAACCCATCACACCTGAGAGAACTGAACCTGAGCTTGAATGAACTCAGAGACTCTGGAGTGAAACACCTCAGTGATCTACTGATGAACACACAATTCAAGCTGGAGAAACTACAGTTAGTATCATTATACTCTACAGCAGTTAGACATTGTGAAGGTCTTTATATAAACAGTTATTGTCCCGAATTATCCATAGATCTATAAAACTAGTTTTATTAATTATTGTAATCCATAGTGAATGTTAAAGTTCCAGTCATTTATTTAAATATTGATAAAAATGACAAAAACAATCAACCAGATATCTTTTCCAAATTAATATATCAAAAGAAAAAGCATGGTTTGAGTAAATATTTTCTTAGAAGGAGGCTATATATAGATTTGTGAAGGAAGGTGCCACATCTCTGAATAAAGAGTCATTCTAGAAGATAAAAGAGTTATGAGAAACAATAATCTCAGATAATATTTCAATGCATTCATTAAAGCTGAGCGACTCAACTCATTCTGACAAGAAATGAATCACAGATTCAGTGCCTTTTTTATGAGATATGAATGAATACAAAGACTGAACATCAAAAGAAAGCTAAAGTAGATCTATTTAGGTACTGCATTAATGAAAGACAACTTATGAGTGATATCTTTTAGGAAAGAGGGCACTTTTTCACAAAAGAGTCTTACTGAAAAAATAAAAAAGTGATTATTAAAGAAGATAAAGAACCAATACCAGACACTATTAGACGACCAGGAGGTGATTAGAAACATTTGTGAGTTTTTAGTGAGGTATGAAAATGTCACGGCTGCGCTATCGCGAGACTGAGGACACGAGACGTCAAATGAACTTAAATGGATTTAATCCCAAAATGGCAAAATAAAGATACAAAGGGAGGCAGGTAGATAGAACAGGTAGGCAGGATAAACACAGGTATAGACATCAGGTATGGACCTTGGGTATAGACCTTGACGTTTGGACCAACTGAACTGAAAACACAGGACTTAAATACACGGGGTAATTGACGAGACACAGCTGCAGACAATAATACAATCAACACAGAGGGAAGGCAGGGCACAGGGAGCACATGGCATGAGACGAAAACATAAACAAAGTCCGGAGAACGTGACATTACCCCCCCCTCCCGGAAGGTGCGTCCTCGCACCTAAAGGGTAACATCAAATAAAAACAAACAAAAACCAAAATGACTAGGATTTGGGGATACCGGGTCTTGGGAGGAGGTTCTGGTGGAGGACGGATCCCCAGGAGGGGGCAGGCAGAAGGCAGAAGGGTCCAAGGAGGTGTAGACGGGAGGAGCCAGGGAGGAGATCCAGAGCCCAGCTTTGGTAGTCCAAGGTGGAGCCGACGGAGGGAGGAGCCATGGGGGAGGAGCAGCCATCGACTCCATGGGGCCGACCGACGGCGGCGTAGCAGGTGGTGGAGGAGACTGAGGCGGAGACGGAGAGCCGAAGAGCCAGGGTGACGTTGAGGCGCTGGAGGTCCAAGGCGACGCCGCAGGCTTCGGCGACTGACACGGAGACGGGGGACGGGAAGGACGCTGCGGAGCCAGAGCGACTGAGGACTGAGGTGGAGCCTTACAGAGCCGGTGGGATGGAGGGACGAGGCGAAGCCGGAGGAGAGGAATCCCGAGGCGACGGATGGTCGACGACAGACCAAGGCGGAGCCGGAGGGACGATGGAGCCTGGTGGAGCTGGTGGACTGACGGACCACGGTGTAGAGGAGGGAGCTAGGAGCCCAGGGGGAGCCGACGGGTCTACGAGCCGAGAAGGAGTCCGGGACTCGAAGGCGGGACGGTGAGGCAAGGGATCCTCCAACCTCGACAGCGATGGAGACCAGCAGATCCGTGGCGAGCTCCAGATGGTAAGCTGAGGATGAGCGCAGGGGCTGCTGGGATTCATCGGGTAGTGTGGCAGGGTGGGAGGTGGGAAAACTTGAGGCGGCACTGGAGGAGCTCACGGGCGCGCGGGCACTGGAGGAGCGACGGGGCGCGGGCACTGAACGGGACGGAGCGCACGGGGCGCGGGCACTGGAACGGGACGGAGCGCACGGGGCGCGGGCACTGGAGCGGGACGGAGCGCACGGGGCGCGGGCACTGGAACGGGACGGCTGGGCGGAACCAGTGGGCTAACGGGACGGCTGGGCGGAACCAGCGGGCTAACGGGACGGCTGGGCGGAACCAGCGGGCTAACGGGACGGCTGGGCGGAACCAGCGGGCTAACGGGGTAGGAACAGGAACTCAGGATACAGGGGAGGTGCCCAAGTCCACATTGTCCAGCTCCTTTTGCAGATCCAGCAGCCCCAGGTGGATGATCAGCTCATCCTCAGCTGATGTGCAGTGGGCGGAGCTCCACTCTGCGCTCTCATTCCCGTCGGCTGTCTTCCACGCGGCGAGTTCTGTAGCCGGCTCACGCACCTGGTCTGACGTATTCGGCTCGGGTCCTGTTACGCTCCACGGCTCTGTCGCTCTCTCTGGCGATGGGTCCGTGGTCGCGCTCGACTCCGCCCCCGTGTCAGCGGTGGACTCAGGCTGGGGCTCGACCTTGCGGTGAAGGGATGGGCTAGGCTCTGGATCTGGAGTGGGGCTGGTGTCGTTGTCCTCCAGCGCAACCGTCATTGGTGATTTGCAGGACACCAGCACCCACTCGATGTACGCGGCGATGCTCTCTCGAGGGCCGTTCCCGGACAGCTTCTCTTGCGGGGAGTAGTCGAGTCCTCGGTAATAAAGTGAGCAGAGGAAGCTGTCCGGTAGTGCGTAGTCGTTCGCGAGGGCGAGGAAGTCCATTGTATAACCCTCGAGAGAGCGATCCTCCAGCAGGAGGATGAGGAAATTGGGGTCGTCGTACGGGGAATCCATGGCAAACAAAAAAAAAAAAAAAAAAAAAGAGGGAAAATACGCCGCTATTTACTTTTTAGGTCCGATCGTTCTGTCACGGCTGCGCTATCGCGAGACTGAGGACACGAGACGTCAAATGAACTTAAATGGATTTAATCCCAAAATGGCAAAATAAAGATACAAAGGGAGGCAGGTAGATAGAACAGGCAGGCAGGATAAACACAGGTATAGACATCAGGTATGGACCTTGGGTATAGACCTTGACGATCGGACCAACTGAACTGAAAACACAGGACTTAAATACACGGGGTAATTGACGAGACACAGCTGCAGACAATAATACAATCAACACAGAGGGAAGGCAGGGCACAGGGAGCACATGGCATGAGATGAAAACATAAACAAAGTCCAGAGAACGTGACAGAAAAGTAGATATAACATGATTTTTTTTTTTTTTTTTAGGAAATCAAATTTCCTCTTAATAATTTCTCAACATTGAAACATTGAATTAAAAACTGAATGAACTGTATAATGTTTTCTCGTGATTAATTTAAGTCACACATGAACATAACGTGTCTGATTCATTGTCTTTTCTCTTTCTGTCTTCAGTCTGTATGGATGCAGTATTACAGAGAAACAGAGTCTCATCCTGACTTCAGCTCTGAAATCAAACCCATCACACCTGAGAGAACTGAACCTGAGCTGGAATGAACTCAGAGACTCTGGAGTGAAACACCTCAGTGATCTACTGATGAACACACAATTCAAGCTGGAGAAACTACAGTTAGTATCATTATTAGTTTATTAAGGAAATTAATATCAGCAATATTTTAGTGCTTATTATGATTGATTTATTTTGGCACATATTTTATTTACAAAAATAAATGGACCCTTGTGATGTTTGATGAAAATAACTGTCCCTCAAGAAAACATCTCTTCTCTCGTCTGATGATGTGAAGGCGGGAAACCTGTCAGTCACATGATCACAGCAATAACAAACAACAATTATCCAGCTTTATCGACAAATTTTATAGCCAGCAATTTTATGCATCACATTAATAAAAAACATGGTCACAATAATGTTGTACTTGTTCACTGTAAACTATAATCTTAAAATCTCTTGAAGTAAATTGATTTATTAATATACTTGTCTTAAATTTACAGTCAATTATTTTAAATCTTTAAATTCACGATTACTTCCTCTCTTTATACTCAAAATCTTGTGATGAGTCTGAGCTCATTATTTTTACATTTACATTTAGTCATTTTGCAGACGCTTTTATCCAAAGCGACTTACAATTGAGAGTACAACAGCGATTCATTTTTTTTGAGAGACAAACAGACAGAGTAAGTGCTTATAACACCCAGTCACAGGTATTGATCAAATTAGTACATGCTAGAAGGGAAGGAATAAACAAGGGGGGGAGGGGAAGTGAGACAGAGAGAGTTTTTTTTTTATTTATTTATTTTTTTTTTTATGATGAGGTCAGGTATTGCTGAAAGATGTGAGTTTTCAGCTGTTTCTTAAAGATTGACAGAGATCCAGCATTCTGGATATGTACGGGAAGATCGTTCCACCAGCCAGGAACAGAGAACGAGAAAGTTCTGGAGAGTGATTTCGAGCCTCTTTGAGATGGTACCACGAGGCGTCACTCACTGGCAGATCTCAGACTTCTAGAGGGCGTGTAGATTTGTAATAGTGAGTGGAAGTAGACCGGTGCCGAGTCTGTGGTTGTTCTATATGCAAGCATCAGGGCCTTGAACTTGATGCGAGCTGCAATCGGTAGCCAATGTAAGGAGATAAAGAGAGGTGTAACATGGGTTCTCTTGGGCTCATTGAAGACCATCCGTGCCGCTGCATTCTGAATCATTTGTAGAGGTTTTATTGTGTTTGATGGAAGTCCAGCCAGAAGAGCATTGCAATAGTCCAGTCTAGAAATGACAAGGGCCTGGACAAGTAGCTGTGCGGCTTGCTCTGTCAGAAAGGGCCTGATCTTTCTGATGTTGTGTAATGCAAACCTGCAGGATCGAGCAGTCTTTGCAATGTGATCTTTGAAGGTTAGTTGGTCATCGAGGATTACTCCAAGATTTCTGACTGAGGTTGATGGGGTAATTGAAGAAGAACCTAGCTGGATGGTGAAGTCATGCTGTGTAGTTGGAGTGGCAGGGAATACAAGCAGCTCAGTCTTTGTCAGGTTGAGCTGTAGGTGGTGCTCTTGCATCCATGCCGAGATGTCCGCCAGGCAACCCGAGATCCGAGTAGCTACCGTTGGATCATCTGGATGAAAAGAGAGGTAGAGCTGTGTGTCATCGGCGTAGCAGTGGTAGGAGAAGCCGTGAGCCTGTATGATGGGTCCTAGTGATGTAGTGTAAATGGAGAAGAGGAGGGGTCCAAGAACCGATCCCTGAGGAACCCCAGTGACCAGTTGATGTGCTGTGGATACTTCTCCTCCCCAGGCCACCCTAAAAAACCTACCAGTGAGATAGGATTCGAACCAACGAAGTGGTATCCTAGAGATGCCCAGTGATGAGAGGGTAGTCAGCAAGATCTGATGATTCACAGTGTCAAAAGCAGCGGATAGATCCAGCAGAATGAGAACTGATGATTTGGATTGAGCTCTTGCAGTCCGCAGGGCTTCAGTGACTGAGAGCAGCGCAGTCTCAGTTGAATGGCCGCACCTGAAACCTGACTGGTTATGGTCCAGTTTGTTGTTTTGCGAAAGAAACAGTGATACCTGGTTGAAAACCACTCTTTCAAGTGTTTTCGCTATGAATGGAAGAAGAGAGACTGGCCTGTAGTTATCAATAAGGGAAGTGTTTAAAGTGGGCTTTTTGAGCAGTGGGGTTACCCGGGCCTGCTTAAATGCTGTGGGGAAGGTGCCTGTGAGGAGAGATGTGTTGATGATGTGCGTGAGTGCCGGCAAGACAGTGGGGGAGATTGCTTGTAGAAGATGAGAGGTTATGGGGAGCAGAAGGAGAAAGTGGAGGAATCGGTAGTCAATGAGGTTGGTTGAAGGTTGTGTGTTGGGGGGGCTGAGAACTGGCTACTGATCGCTTTTGTTTTGTTTGTAAAAAATGTGGCAAAATCGTCAGGTGATATTGAGGTGGTGGGAGGTGGTGGAGGGGGGTAGAGCAGGGAGTTAAATGATCTGAAAAGCTTACGTGTGTCTGAAGTGTTGTTGATCTTGTTTTGGAAGTATGATGATTTGGCAGTGCGGATTTCAGCTGAGAATGAAGAAAGCAAAGTCTGATACCTGCTCAGGTCTGACAGATCTTTAGATTTGCGCCACTTTCTCTCCGCTGTCCTGAGTTTGACCCGATGCTCACGGAGAACATCAGACAACCAGGGGCTAGAGGAGGCGGTTCGTGCTGGCCTGGAGGAGAGAGGGCAGATGTCGTCTAGACAGGAGGTTAGAGTACTGAACAAGGTATCTGTAGCTGCATTCACATCCAAGGAAGAGAAATGGGTAGGAGAGGGAAGGGAGGAGGACACAGCAGAGGAGAGATGGGAGGGAGAAAGGGAACGAAGGTTACGTCGGAAAGTAACCGGTATAGGCGTTGGTTGCACAGAGATAGGAAAATGTAGTTTAAATGTAAGAAGGAATTGGTCAGAGATGTGAAGCGGTTGTACTGAAATGGTATCTGCAGTACAACTGCGTGTGTAAATTAAATCAAGCTGGTTGCCTGATTTGTGGGTGCTTGTCGTGATGAGGCGTTTGAGGTAAAATGAAGCTAGAAGTGAATGGAAGTGCGTAGCATAAGGTTTGTCAAGATGAATGTTGAAGTCCCCGAAGAGTAGGAGTGGAGTGCCTTCCTCTGTAAAAGATGACAATAATCCATCCAGCTCCTCTAGGAAGGTGTCTAGAATATGTCCAGGGGGGCGGTAGATCACCACTATGTGGAATTTTGTCGGAGTAGTAACTGTGATAGCATGAAATTCAAAAAAGTTGTAATTACATAGAAGTGAGTAGGTTGAATATTTCCAATTGTTTGAGATGAGGAGACCAGTGCCCCCACCCCGGCCAACCTGACGAGGTGTGTGTGAAAAAGAGTGATTGTTGGCTAGAGCTGCTGGGGTTGCTGAGTCTTCTGGACGAATCCAGGTTTCAGTCAATCCCAGAATGTTGAGTGAAGAATGTAAAGAAAAAGCAGAAATGAAGTCAGCTTTGTTGACAGCTGACTGGCAATTCCACAGACCAACAGAGAAAGATAGGGGTGTAGTAGAGGATGTAGGGACAGAGCGTAGGTTAGTAGGAGTGCATTGTCGTCTGCGTGTGTTGTTAGGGCGAGGTCGAGAGACAACCGGAATGAGTTGGAAACATATGATAGAGGTAGGAAAGAGGAGGTGAAGATGTGTAAGAGAATGAATGAAGATGTACTTAAGTGCGTTGCTCAGTTAAAGTCGCGCAGGAAAAGTCGTATGTCTTTACTCTCGTAGTCTTCACACGAGGAGACTGAACACGAGCGCTAGACGCTTCCGCTGACGCGCCAGCGCACACTCAACAAATAAATACAAAGTGTATGCAGTGGAAACAGCGAAAAGCTAGTTCTAATTTGCCCAGGCAATAGCCAATCAGGAGGTCGATCAGGAAAAACGAAACTAACGCCTTCACACTTAAGTGCTCTTAATAGCCCGGAGGCAAACAATTTACAAGTTCCCTAATAAGAACACTCTGAATAAGTACAGCACAACTAAACTACACACTACAAATAAGTAGGGAAACGTAAATATTCTCTCCAAACAGCAATGAAATAATTTGAACTACACACAGCAATAGGTATAATAGACTTACGCTCTGGTGTCCGTCTCTTCTAGCCTGTGAAATATTTCGTGAAACATTCTTCTTTATGATTTTGTTTGAGATGATCTCTCTTTCTCTTTTTGTCTCTTTCTAGTCTTTATGACTGTGGCATTACAGATGTTTCTTCTTTAACTCAGTGTTTGACAAAAACAGAAACACTGCAGTTTCTAAAAGAGCTTGATCTGAGGTTTAATGAGATCAGAGACTCAAAGCAGCAGCTCATTGATGTGCTACGAGACTCAAACTGTAAACTGAGGTGAGTAAACTTCACTTTGAGATATTAAAGAGATTCATTTAACTCTGATACGTGAACAAATACACACTTTCATACAAAGTATCATGAAGCTTTATCTCAAAGGGTTTGTGTCAGAATGAAATAAAAAGTTGATGAGATGTTTAACACAAAGGAGGAAAGAGAACAGAAGCACACTGTCACACTTTATACAGCAGCAGCTGCTTTATTAATGATATCAGTAATAGTGAATCATTACAGTTTGAAATAGATTTGATCAGATTGTAGGAAAAGCAGGTCAAATCAGAGCAGATTCAGCTTCGGCTCACAGTCGTCCAGCATCACATGATCAATGTCTCTGTCTCTTGTGTGTTTTTACTTTGACAAGCAACACCTCACTTTACTTTACACTTACTTCATGTAAGAGATAATGTTCATCCAGACACTTATCACAGAATAAACCTGACAGGGTGATCAGGACTAATATCTCCTGAAGAGACTTATTCTGTGATAATCACACTTATTATGCTCTTTCTTGACACATAAGAGAATAATTAAACACAAATAATTACTTTGAGCTGAAGTATATTTTTAGCTCTTTAAATGCAAAGCTTCTGCCAAAAAAAACTGTTCCTAAAAACGCCTGTGAACCTGGAAGTTTAGTTTGTGTTTCTCTTTATATTCACTCGATAGAGACTGAAACAGAATGTTTTGATGTTTTTTTAGATGTTTTGATGTGAACAGTAGCTTCCCTGCTGAAAAAAACAGGAATTTATGTTCTAGTTATATTTAAAACACAAATACAGTTTTATAAATACATATTCAAACTCCGGTAACTGTACATTTAGAAATGTATGACATGTGTTTAAGATGTGGGTTCAATCAAAAAGGTGCCGCTAGATAAAGTGTTCGGTATAGATACACATGAAGTACACTTAAGTATAATCTTGATAAACTTTATATTAAGTTGCTCATGTCTGTGTACTTTAATAATTACATTGTATAAAGTCTGCAACACATCTGTGACAATCTTTTGGTTACACAAGTAGCTGTGTGACAGACTCGGCCTGTTAGAAATGTGTAACAGTAGCAGCCTATTACATACATACTACATAATTGTAAATACAAACTGTTAAAATAAAGTATTAACTTAATCCACTAAACTCTGATTATCTTCTTTTCTGTCCCACCTTACAGTGTAGATCAAGATCAAGATCCATCACAAGAAATCCCTGATAGAGTTTCATCACAAGAATTACCTGAAAGAGTTCAGTCACTGAAAAATGATAAATGCTGTATATCATAGTTTGAGATCATCTTGAGAGGAGCTGTAAACATCAGATGAAGATCCACAGAAGAGCTTCACTATGTGTCTATGAGGAGAAATAAATGTGTGATAAATGTTTAAATATGATTCATACAGGTGTAGAGACTCAGACTTTACAATCAAATAATGCAGCATATGTGTTAGAAACATGATATTGAATGATTAATATTGATTTAATATTCAACCTAATGCTCATGTTTAATTTAAAAGCTGAAGTGAGTCGGTCTGGCTCTTCAGTTTCGTAATATTTGTATTAAAAAAGGTTTGGTTGTTTTACTTCAATGAATGTTTAAAAATTTGCATATTTTGAATACACCTATATTAACCATTAAGAGTTTTCCTCAAACTCCCAGCTTGCTGCTTCCTGTGTCACAGACTCTTCTGTTGTTGTTTTTATGTTCCTCGTTCTCTATGTGACCTACTTTCTGTTGATTGTCATCATGTTCAGGTGTGTCTTGTTCATTACGTCATCATGTCTTCCCAATATAACTTCCTGTTTTTTTTTAGTGTTAATGGTCCGCTCTTCATCGTAGTTTAATGTGGTTATTTTCTGTCTGTTATTTGCTCCTTTAAGATTAAATACTACTAAGATTATATTCTCATCGAGTCCTCTTTCTCCCTGACCACACCGTGACATCCTTGTAGTAAGACCCTTGTTTATATTCGTGTGGCAGAACGGTATAGTTTTTAACAGCAACATTAAACTTTCACGAAGGACATCCGACTACGCCACCCTAAGGATTATTCCCAGGGAACAAACTTAGAATTGGACACAGGTTCGGATCCCTCATATAAAAGTTAGGCAGGACAGTGACATTAATTTTAAAAAATGCTTTCACAAGAAAAAGCACCGCTTCAAAAAGAATACAAAATACAGAAATAATTCAACGTTGGGTTCCTACAATAAAGTCACATACATCCAGCAGGGATGAAGCTTCCAGCGGCAAGAGGAGTTTAGTTTTTACGATCTCACACACACACACACACACACACACACCACCAGGAGAGAAACCCAACCACCAGTGGGACCCCGGCTCCTGAAATGAAGCAAACAAAAAATAAATACAAATTATAACATTAGCCACAACAAAACCACACCAACAAGGGTACAAGCAAAAAAGAAAACAAAAGTATTTAAGTCACAAAAAGACAACTCAACTCGAACATCAAATATAGCTAAGGGCACAGGTTTGTCAATCATGTCCTCCGATCAAACAGTGGGGTTCAGGAAATCATGCCTATTTGGCGCCTAACAACAATACCTCTACATAAGTATATTAACAGATTAAAAACACCGGCTCGGAAGAATGTACGTTACCTGAAAGGAGAACAGTCATCAGCTCCACTAACACCACACCAGCTCTACAATACAAACGGTACACTATAATGAGCAGGAACACTTTAAAAACCACATGCACTCAACGGGTCTTAAGGTATCTACCTGTTAAAAACAGCGCGTGCTTACCTGCAGCTAGTCCTCACGGACAATGAACACCGGCGGGAAAATGAAAAACCAAGCCACCCTTAAATTAACTGTAGAGCTTCCTGATAGATGAAGACCGATGTCAATCACTTAGTCCTGTCACATTCGGATATATTTTAGGGTTAAGAGATGTAAAATATAGCCATGCAGTATAGTGCATTAATATGTGTTTTATGCTCCCTGAACTAAAGTGTTCTTTCCTTTTTTTGTCAAATTTTGTACGAGCTCTCAAAAAAAGCCTTCAAAGTTGACAAATGTTTAAGATCGAGGTGATTGAAGAAGATGAGTATTATCTGCAGGAGAAGGAAAAACACTGAGTAACAGCAGGTGGAGCTGGAGTACTGAAGTAGTGTGTGATCTGCTGTTAGAAGAAGGAAAAAACAGGTGTGTTTGTGCTTCACTTTCCTGTCCAGGTGTTTGTTTAACAGCGATCACAAAACCGAAAGTGTTTTAAAGACTTCTGGATTCTATTTCTACAACATCGTCTCAACTACTGCGAGTAAGTTTGAATACTTTCACGATTACACTTATTTAGGAAAATGATGAAGGGATTTTATGGATAGATCCTGCGTGATTTGTTAAGTTATAACTGTCGTCGAAGTCACGAACACAGAGAAGCAGAAAGATACAACTAAAACAACCTCTTTAAGGCTGCGCATATTTAACAAATCTGTAAAAAAAGAAAACAGTGTAGCGTTGAGAATAATTATCAAAGGGTTTTTTATTTTCTCCATTATTTTTAGACACGAAATTGAAAGTATTCTGTGATCATAACAAACCTGTTTTTCCAGTTAGAGAGTAAATAAACTCGAAATGATTATTCTTATATACGTCTTAATGCAAATATAGATGTGTTGATGAATTGTGGAGCATATTTTATTTTTATATTGAGTTTGATAACTAGTTATTTTCTTTATTTTGTATTCCTCTGAACTCTCATGATCTTGATCTCAGACAGAGACACAGGGTCATGTTCAGGAAATGAGGAACATCTGATGATCTTCAGAGACACAAAGATCTCAGAGAAGAGAAGAAAAAGATGAGTCTCTCAAAGAAACAGAGGTAAGACTTGAGTCTGCTTTCAGAGAAAAAACTACACTTTTCAACAAGCAGTGTTTTCTCTCTATTGTCGTGTCAAAGGATTTGCAAAAGCACATGAAAACTTCCTGTAAATGTTTTTAGCTTGTCACAGATTGAAACAGCATGGAACCTGTTAAAGATCTACTATGCTGAAATTTTTAGTTATTTATGTCTAATTTATAAAGCTGCACGAACATTTTTTTTTATGTCAATGTTGCAACATGCGATTGTGATTACAATAAATGGTATTGAGTCAAATGAATGGGTTATGAAGGAAAATGCACACAAGATTCATGATAATGCTGAAATTTGTATTTGTAAAACTAGAAATGTTATTATTTCTACAAAATGAAACAATGTTTGCATTAACATAAGCTTGTTTCTGAAAAGTGTTGCTAAATTAAATAAACAATAAATAAAAACATACACGTTTTTACAAAAGATATTTTAAACATATTTGTCCAATACAAACAGAGACGTTTAAGCAGGATGTAACATATGCTACACAAATTCTTTTGAAAACTACATAAAATTGTGTTTCACTCGATCAAACTCAAACCACTAAAACTTTTTTTTAATGACCACCAGCTGTGTTTCCAATGTAATGTATAAAAAACAAGCATAAAACCTACATTTTGTTCTTATTGATGCAAAACATACAATTTAGACATATTTCAGTGTTTAAAGTGTACGAATCATTACATGTATTTAGTTAGAAAACATAAAATATTTATGTGTGGTATTTGTATTAGTGCATTTTTATTTTTTGTCAATGAGTGATTTAGATTTTCAGACCCCTTAACCTGACCCCAAACCTAAACCTACCCATTTTATATATATTTTCGTAGCAACATAGCATTTTAAATAATTTCTAGAGTCGCTAATCCCAGGCCTACCTCTAAACCTAAACATAGATATCTCTGTAGAGTATAAGAAAAGCATGACAGACAGATAAAAGAATATGAATCTGGAAGATCTGGATTACAACATACTAATAAAATAGTTTCATTTTGTAATTAATTTGTGTTTTTGGTGTATTTTATAGTTCTAATGTCAGTCACAGCATGTCAGAGAAAACCTCTTTTGTGGTCCATGGCATGTAAGTTAGACGTTAAATGACAATTTAAAGGGTAAACTATTGCAGAAATGTTATTTATTTTAAAGGTTTAAAATTAAGCCTTTTTTAACATTATAAAGGCCTGTTTTGGTGCAGAAATCACACAGAACAGAATAAAATATATCATTTTATATATACGTATATTACGTATAGAACGGTTTAATAATGCAATTTCAAACAAGGTCATTGATATGACAACAAAAAAATGATCAATTATCAATACAAATTATCATGAGATCTCGTTGGCTTTTCCTGGTTGATATAAACTCCGCTTGTGGTTAATATAAGACTGAAGAGAATGTAGCTGAATGCTACACAATAATAGAAATGAAGCTCATTTGTTACTTGAAGATGCTGACAGAAGAGAGCTTGAACTCTACTGTGATGGAAGCGGACTTAGTCTCTTTCTCTTTTCTTTTTAGCTTCTAATAAATGATTATATTAAAGTTTAAAAGCTCTCCCTTCTTTGTGTCATCAGTGTAAGATCAGGCTCTCATGTGTCCAGCTCTGTGTCTGTGAAGAGCAACTGGTCAAAAGATAACCCACCGAGATTCAGTGAGGAAACACCATCAGCTACTGAAAGGTATTTCATGTGTTTTGTGTTTTTGAGGTCAAATCCCTGCTCTCTCCTTCACTGATCGCTCCCTGTTCAATCTCATGAGGACTTTTGACTAACTCAGATAAGCCTTTCCAGTTTGAGATCTTCTGTTGAGTTTCTCCCCGTTTGGGGTTTAAGATGTTGTTAATAAATTAACTTGAATCTCCTCCAGTCTCCCTGACAGCCTGTCTTCTTTGAGTGAGCGGGACACCATGAAACAAACTGGCAGTTATGAGTTTTGGTCACCAGATTATATTGCAGTTACCTAATAGTTAGCTGGGATAGCATTATCTTATTTCTCAACGGAAATGTTTGTGATAGAAAGTAATTTACACAATGAAAGCTCCCTGTCTAGTGCTTCTTCATAGTAATTTAGTCATACAGACAGACACTAGGGAGAATTAATTCACTGAGGAAAATACACCTTGCAATCAATCATGAAAGTATCTATTTATCTACAGAAATTAAACCTTTTCAAATGATACTGAAGAATCTTGCGTAGTAAAATATGTATCATAATCTTTTGTGTCATCAGTGTAAGATGAGAATGAAATTGCATCAGATACTAAAAGGTATTTCACGTAATTTGTATTATGTGGCACTAGATAATTTATATCACTAATATCCCAATGGAGAAGTTAACTAAATAAAGCAAACAATCACAGATCATAATATCTGCTTTCCTTTTTAAGTCAGTCAGGAATTTCTTTCCAGTAAAACAATTAAACAAGCAGTCACATAGATGAATAAAATTAACCATAGAGACATGAATATGTCCACTCATCTGTTTAATTATCAATTGCCGCATTAAACTTCTTCAAACAAGACTGAAGAACCCTGTATTACTGCTTTTTTCCATTACTTGTGTCATTAGTTCCCTTCCTGAAAGGACAGAAAATATCAAAATGGGCCCCTATGTGTTTAATAATATTTTTTATTATTGTTATATTATTCATTAATATTGTTTATTTATTTTTTGTTTTTTTAATAATATTACAGGCTTCAATATGAACCATTAGCCTCAGACATCCAGATTAACAGGAATCACAGAAATTTCCCAGACAACCTCCTAGGAATCTTTCAGGTACAATAAAATGTTTTCATAAATGTTTATAGAAAACTAATTCTCTCACTAAACAATATTTCTTTTAGAAAGACTTTGCATCACTGATAATATAATTTGGACTAAATATGGATGTGTATCTTATTCAGTTTTGTTCTCTGGTTTGTTTGTAGGATCTTGAGAAGAAAATAATCACATTTCTAAAAAATGAGCTTGAAATGTTCAAGAAAATTTTACAGAAAGAGAACAAGCAACACTTTGTGGAGAATTTTAATGAGAACAGAAGCAGTAACAGAGAAGCAGCTCTTGATCTCACGCTTTCCTTCTTGAGAGAGATGAAGCAAGATAGAGCTGCTGATACTCTAGAAGGTAAGAGACAATGTTTGCTACTTTCAGTGCTTCATCAATCTGTTTTCTCTCATATGCCTCTCATATTATGTGTTCATAACCTGCCCTGTCTCTTCCAATGACAGACTTCCTTTAGACTTCCACATTCTGTTCTGTATATAACAAACCCAGACACTAAACAATATGTGTACTTTATTTCTGTGTTCAGATGAGTTGATCTTCATTCATCAGCTAAAGTGTAGTCTAAAGAAGAAGTATAAGTGTGTGTTTGAAGGAATCACAAAGCAAGGAGACTCTACACTTCTGAAGAACATCTACACAGATCTCTATATCACTCAGGGTTGTAGTGAACAGGTCAATACTGAACATGAGGTCAGACAGATTGAAGTTGCTTCCAGTCGTCATGAAACACAAGAGAAACAGGTTGAGTGCAAAAATTTGTTTGAAGCATCTGAACAAGACGAGCAGATCAGAACTGTACTGACAAAAGGAGTCGCTGGCATCGGAAAATCAGTCTCTGTGCAGAAGTTTGTTCTGGATTGGGCCGAAGGAAAAGAAAATAAGGATATCAGCTTCGTGTTTCCTCTTCCATTCAGAGAGATGAACTTAAAGGAGAAAGAAAAACTAAGTTTGATGGACCTTTTAACTCAGTTTTTCCCAGAAACAAAAGGACTGAAGCTTACGAGAAGAAATCAGTTCAAAGTCCTGTTCATTCTTGATGGATTGGATGAATGTCGACTTCCTCTAAACTTTAAGGATAATAAGATATTGTGTGATGTTTCATCAGCAGCCTCTCTGGATGTTCTCCTAACAAACCTCATCAAGGGAAATCTGCTTCCTTCTGCTCTCATCTGGATCACCACCAGACCAGCAGCTGCCAGTAAGATTCCTCCTGAATGTATCGAGCGGCTGACAGAGATACGAGGATTCAATGATGCACAGAAGGAGGAGTACTTCAGAAAAAGATTCACGGATCAGAATCAGGCCAAAGAAATCATTGAACATGTTAAACAATCAAAGAGTCTCTTTATCATGTGCCACATCCCAGTCTTCTGTTGGATTTCAGCCACAGTTCTCCAGAACATTTTAGAGGAGAAACGAAAAAATGTGATGAAAAATAATGAGTCTGAAGATGCCTCCAAAACACTACAGGAGTCAAATACTGAAGACACTCCTAAGACTCTGACACAAATGTACACACACTTTCTTAGATTTCAGATCCAGCAGAGCAGAAGAAAGTATGATGGAGAACACACACCAGATGTTTCTTGGGATAAAGATGCTATCTTTTCACTGGGGAAACTGGCATTTGATCAGCTGGAAAGAAACAATGTGGTCTTCTATGACACAGATCTGGAAGCCTGTGGTATTGACGTCTATAAGGCATCAGTGTACTCAGGCATGTGTACCCAGATCTTTAAGGAGGAAACAGGGATCGTTCTTGGTACCATGTACTGCTTCGTTCACTTGAGCATTCAAGAGTTTATTGCAGCTCTTTATGCTCATCTGTTTCTGGACATCAACAAAAAAAGTGTGTTTGATCAAGACTCTACACAACAAGAAAACAAAAGTGAAATTGATTTCCTCAAGACTGCAGTGGACAAGGCTCTAGAGAGTGATAATGGACACCGAGATCTTTTTCTTCGATTCCTCCTTGGTTTGTCACTCCAGTCCAATCAGAGACTCTTACAGGGTCTGTTGACACAGAAAAATAAAAATGACCTTGAGCAAAAAGAAATAGTTGAGTACATCAAGCAGAAATTTGAAGCTAATCTGTCTCCAGAGAGATCCATCAATCTGTTCTACTGTCTGAATGAATTGAACGACCAAACTCTGGTGAAAGAGATTCAGACCCACCTTAACAAAGGAAGTCTCTCATCTGCTGACCTTTCACCTGCCCAGTGGTCTGCTTTGGTATTTGTGTTGTTGACATCAGAGGAGGAGCTGGAGGAGTTTGATCTTCAGAAATTCAAGAAATCAGACGAGTGTCTCATTAGGTTATCAGCAGTCATCAAAACCTCCAAAAGAGCTCTGTAAGTCATTTAACATATTTTGTTTTCATTTTAAAATTGCATTTATCTACATTGAAACATCATATTTAGACACCCCTGATTTTATATTCATTATTAACCATATGCCAATTACAAGTATAGGGTTAAATCATAACACATTTTGTTCAACTTTTTATTATAATGACTAATATTATTTTAATTATTACTATTATTTTCCTTTAAAAATGGCAGTCCTTTATACTCCAATATGCACTTCAGCTTCTTCTTCCAAGACACTCAGTAAGATAATAGAGCAGCCTTTGAAAACAAATTATTTTATATATATATGAATTTCTCTCTCTCTCTCTCTCTCTCTCTCTCTCTCTCTCTGTCTCTCTCTCTCTCTCTCTCTCTCTCTCTCTCTCAAAAATATATAAATAAATATATGTATACACACTGTGACGAGTTGGCTGCCCCTCCTCGTTATTGTCATCTTCACCCCGACCTTTATTCGCCGCCCTTCACCAGGCTCCCGACGGGAGTGGGTGTGTTCGAGAGGAGGGGCGTGGTATTGGTCAGGTCTGGCGGCGTGTGACGAGGCACACCTGAAGTGCATTTAGCTCGTCACCGTCGCCATTATATGCCGAACACGTCCCTCCTCGGGAGACCGATCTCTTCCCCCGTGCATGCACGCTGGTGTCCTCGTGGGTCCAGGAAGGGTGCGTGAAGGAGCTCGTCCCGCCGCTAGACAAGCGCCGTCGTGGGACCCCGTACAGTCCAGGCGACGACCGCACCCGGATATGGCTGACGGGCCAGGATGCCGAGCCGTTAAATCCCCTAAATCTCTCTGACGAGAACACGGCCTTAACCTTCACTAACCCCGGAGCACGACGAGGACACCAGATCCCCCTTTTATTTGGACACTTTCCCCCTTGGACACTTTATTTTGTATTTATTTTATATTTTGTTGAATAAAAAGCCTCTCCGAGGCCTGACGCCACGCCCACTGTGTCTGTCGTTGGCTCCTCCCGTGACAACACACAGACACATACACATACATACACAGTGGGTATGGAAAGTAGTCGGACCCTCTTAAATTTTAACTCTTTGATATATGGCAGCTATTTGCTAAAAGTTCATTTTTCCCTCGTTAGTGTACACACAGCACCCCATATTGACGGAAAACACAGAATTGTTGACGTTATTAAAAAAAACCTGAACAATCACATGGTCCTAAGTATTCAGACCCTTTGCTGTGACACTTATATATTTAACTCAGGTGCTGTCCATTTCTTCTGATCATCCTTGACGTGGTTCTACACCTTCATTTGAGTTAAGCTGTGTTTGATTTTACTGATTGGACTTTATTAGGAAAGCCACACACCTGTCTATCTAAGAACTTACAGCTCACAGTGCATGTCAGAGCAAATGAGAATCATGAGGTCAAAGGAACTGCTTGAAGAGCTCAGAGACAGAATTGTGGCAAGGCACAAATCTGGCCATGGTTACAAAAAAACAATTCTGTACTTAAGGTTCGCAGTGGCCTCCATAATACTTAAATGAAAGACATTTGGGATGACCAGAACCCTTCTTAGAGCTGGCATTCTGGCCAAACTGAGCTTTTGAGAAGTGCCTTGGTGAAAGAGGTAAAGAAGAACCCAAAGATCACTGTGGCTGAGCTCCAGAGATGCAGTCAGGAGATGGGAGAAAGTTGTAGAAATTCAACCATGACTGCAGCCCTCCACCAGTCCGGGCTTTATGGCAGAGTGGCCTGCCAGAAGCCTCTCCTCAGTGGAAGACACATGAAAGCCAGTATGGAGTTTGCTAAGATGCTGAGAAATAAGATTCTCTGGAATGAGACGAAGATAGAACTATTGGCCTTAATTCTAAGTGGTATGTGTGGCAAAAACCAGGCACTGCTCATCACCTGTCCAATACAGTCCCAAGAGTGAAGCATGGTGGTGGGGGGAGCATCAGGTGGTGGCAGAAAGAACTAGAGAGGATCTGCAAGGAGGAATGGCAGAGGATCCCCAAATCCATTTCATGGCTGTATTAGATCAAAAGGGTGCTTATAATTAATACTGAGTTTATACTTGGTTTGAATACTTAGGACCATGTGATATTTCAGTTTTTCATTTTTAATAAATATGCAAAAATGTCAACAATTCTGTTTTTTTCTGTCAATTTGGGGTGCTCTGTGTACAATAATAAGGAAAACAACTGAAAAAAAATAAAGCAAATGGCTGCAATATAACAGAGTGAAACATTTAAGGAGGTGTCATGAATGAGCGGTCTGAGGCGTGCGGATCCATATGCAGGCTTTTATTAAATGAAGACATGGTCAAAACAGGCAAGCGTCCAACAGGGCAAACAGGAGTATCAGAGACGAGGCAAACACAAAATCCAAGAACAGGCGAAGGTCAGGTCAGGCAGCAAACAATCAGAATATCCAAAGACAGGCAGGGTCAAAACCAGGGAAACAGGAAACTAGAAACAAACCAATAGCAATCCAAACAATGAAACAGGCGAACAATGCAACCTGCAGGTGAGTGGCTTGCTGCAGTTTTTATAGTCCTGGAACAGGAAGTTGTCGCAGAGGGAGTGGATGCAGATCACCCAGAGGTCAGGACTCCTCTGCTGGCTTGGTGACAGGAGGTCTGCGTACTTTTCTGTACCCACTGTATGTACTGTATAATGGTGTTTATTAAACTGTTATAAATTATATTTAATGGTTTTATGATTTGGTTTTATTTGTTCAGTTTATGGCACAATAAGTAACTGTGCATCAATTTGTGCTGAAAATCTTTTTCTAAAATACATTTCCAAGTGAGACTATCTCAACATCTTTTCAATGAACAAAATCACCAAAATCTGTTATTTATCGAGGGTGTCTAAACTTTTGCATAAGATTGTGTGTGTGTGTGTGTGTTATATATATATATATATATATATATATATATATATATATATATATATATATATATATAAAATGCAGTATACTTATATTTAATAATTGGTATCAATTTAATTTTTATATTTAAAAATATATATTACATGTATCTAACTCTGTGATTTGATTTATTTCTCTTGTAGGCTAAATGATTGTGGTTTAACAGACAAAAGCTGTTCAGCTCTGGCTTCAGTTCTTGAATCAGATTCCAGTCTGAAAGAGCTGAACATGAACAATAATAATCTACAGGATTCAGGAGTGAAGCTGCTCTGCACTGGACTGAAGAATGCTAATTGTAAATTAGAGATACTGAGGTAAGTTTTGTGACAATCTCTAGGTTTAATTAGAACTCACATACATCTTTTTAACATGGACCTAGATAATGTGCCAAATAATTGAGGACAGAACTGCTTGAGCTTAGTGTATTTGATAGGCTTTAATCCTTTAAGCAGATAATTGCGACAAAACCTCATACTTGTTAAAATAGACTTCAGTTCCTATGGTGAATATGGTGCAATATTTTATTTGTATTCCCAAATACTAAATGGCAGACATATAGTACTTTGATTCTAGACCAAAATAACACCATGATCCTATGCAAAGTGTTTGAGAAAACAAAAGAAATATTTCTGTAAGCAGCACTAGCTCTATTGATCCAGCCAGAGCGGCTCTGGTGGGACAGGCCTCGGTATAAATATCTATTATTTCCTGAATATTACTGATGAACTGATCAAAATGTAAGATACTGTTCATGTGTGTGTGTTACTACTAGTGTAAAAATGTAGTAATAAATGTTAACTGATCATAATGTATACTACTGTTCATATGGGTTTTACCATTTATTTAATATAATAAATTAGCACTTCTGTTTTATTGTCGGTTTTCTATTGTCTGCTAATTTAGAATGAGGATAAAACATTCTGAACTTCAATTCAAATATTCTGAATAATATGAATATTATGAAACTCGGAATGGACCATCCCCTGATAACTTCATAATAGGCAAATTACGTTAGTATATTTACAGCCCACGCAAACTTTCGACCATTCCCAACATTTTTTTTAATTTACAGTAGATCTCTATCTTTAAGTCCTTTCAAGCCACAAGCTTTTGAAAACCTAGCGCCTAAAGGTTTAATTCCAGCATGAACTCTATATTTCAGTTCCTACCTCAGAATTTCAATGTGGTTTAAGAGTGGACTTATGTTATGGCATTTCAAAACATAAATGTTCTTGTTTTATACTAATATAATTTGGATAAAAGACTTGATGAAAGAAACTCCAGAATATACAGAATGCACTTTGGAGAAACTCAGGTTAATGTAGTGAAATATTGTTTGGTTTTAATGACGACATTCTCTTCTGATCAAAATGAAAACATTACTGTAATAATCTGTAATATTACTGTAATTAATACTGTAATAATAAGTCATGCTCCTTTCAGATGGGGACTTTTCCTTTCTTCTCTAACTAGAAGGAGAAAGCTATTAAACCTTTTTTGCAGTAATATTAATTATATAACCTGAATATGATTTAAAAACCTTTTTTAGACTCTCAGACTGCAGTATCAGTGAAGAAGGTTATAAAGCTCTGTCTTCAGCTCTGAGATCAAACCCTTCACACCTGATAGAGCTGGATCTCATAGGAAATGATCCTGGATCATCAGGAGTGAAGGAGCTCAGTGATTTACTTCAGGATCCTAACTGTCAACTAAACACACTGAGGTGAGTTGTATATATAAATATTATATTAGAATATTTATGGTGCAGCTGCTGTTTTTGATGATAAATGTCAACACAGTTGTGTTAAAAGTTATAGGTAACTCAGAAATTTTGTGTGGGATTCAGTAGTTTGGGGCAATAATTAACATTTATGATTGTGGATATTTCTCATGAAAAAATATTCAGTGTGGCTAATTATTTTGATTGTGTAAATGATACTGAATGCAATGCACATTAATTTCCATCAAGATCAGATTCACAACACTGTAGATCCACTACAACAGATCTATATCACGTCTGAAGCTTCTTCTCATAAGGAGCTGCAGAATTACTGCTGTATCAACACAGACATCAGTTAAATACAACTATCCAGAGATGGTCTGAACTCAGATCATATTCTCTGTTAGTGGATCAGTAATCAAGTGTTTGGTGAATTCTGCTTCATAATTATAGAAAGAGCCAGCATTAAAAAAATCTCAATAAAATATATCAATATGAAGGTTTAGCTGTCACAAGCTAGTTATTGCTTTTTTTATCTCCTGCATAAAAACCAGAAAGATCTTGAGAATTTTAAGAATCGTGATCTAGTGAGCTTTTACCTGAGTTTCTTTTAATATTTGTTTGCCTTTTGTCTTTAAAAAAATAACAAAATAAATACATACATAAATACATTTATTTACTTAAGTGTTCAAGCTTTAAAAACTTGAACTAGGTCTGTTTGTTTTGGGCAGTGTTTGATAATCTTTAAATGTTTTGTGAAGCAGAGCACACTAAACTGAATCCTGCTTCATCTTGTATTCTGCAGGTTTTTGGGTCCTGCTGCAGATGAAGGCTGTCAGTATGTGACTGGAATCGTGGTAAAAACCCGTTACTCCTGAAAGAGCTGAATCTGAGTGAACATGAACTAGAAGACACACGAGTGAATCAGATCTCTGCTCTACTGCAGGATAAACACTGTCAGATCAACACACTGAAGTGAGTATCTTACAACATTTCACATGTGTTGGAAACTTTTTTTGCTTCTTTTTAAGAAGAGACCAGAAGACTCTTGGTAAAGCAGGAGTTTGTTTTTATTTCGTTGCTGTAGTCATCTGCAAGAAGTCTTGAAGTAATCTTTAGGAAAATCGTCAAGCAATGTCCAAGAAAAAAAATCTAACTAAAACCTAGCACAGAGAAGTTTATATGTTTTAAGGGGAAGGAGTACATAGAGGTGGAGACCACTGAAACAAAAGTATGCAAATACAGAACAGGACCTTAGCCCAGAACAGGAAATTTCCAGATCCATCATCTATTTAGCATACAAGTGTCATTTAAACGCATAAGTGCTATAAACAAAAGGCACAGTTGTACCTTTTGATTAGGATTCACACTTAATTTGGGAAAACCTGCCAGATGTTCAGTAACTGAAAGACAAAAGATTACTGTCTCAGGGTTTGGACTTCCTGTGCTTATATTGTAAATTACAATATACTTTCAGACCGGAAGCTGTGTGTAACTTTTTATAAATTTGTAATTCAACACATTTCACATGACTAGTTATGTTACAGCAGTCTATTGTAATTCTCATTTGAGTCCAACTCCTCGCTATAAAGCTTTATCTAGCTGTTTTATCAAGAAAATTTGAATCACTAAAACTCTGATAAATATGCAGTATATTTATGGTTTATGTAATTTATACCAATTAATTTCGCATTTTTGTATTTAATAACTATATTGCATGTATTTAACTCTGATATTTGATTTATTTGTCTTGTAGGCTAAATGATTGTGGTTTAACAGACAAAAGCTGTTCAGCTCTGGCTTCAGTTCTTGAATCAGATTCCAGTCTGAAAGAGCTGAACATGAACAATAATAATCTGCAGGATTCAGGAGTGAAGCTGCTCTGCACTGGACTGAAGGATATTAATTGTACATTAAAGATACTGAAGTAAGTTCTGTGATAATCCCTAGTACTGTTTCAGCTCAGTGAAATTTATAGACTTTAGTTCTATGAACTCTACATTTCAGTTCCTACCACAGCATTTCAATATGGTTTCAGAGTGGACTTTTGTTAGGGCATTTCTAAACTGTCATTTTCTTGTTTATTTAACCACTTTGAGTTTTTGTTGTTGTTGTTGTGGATCATTTAAATGAAAGACTTTCAGACCTGTTGAGGTTTAAAATAATCATGCACTGCATTTTTCAATTATTTAATGATTATCTCTGTGATGCACCTCTTAATATTAGCAATATTTATACATAAAAAAACAATCTGGGTTTAGACCTTATCGGCAGAACAGTCAGTTTTTTTTTTTTTTATATTTTATTTTTATTGAAATTTCCATTCACAACAGGGAAGTACAAACATTGTCAATGTTTCATATTTACATAATCAAAGGCGTAATATCAATAAGTATATCGCAATATTGAGTCCCATAAAAACAAATAAACAAACATAAAAGAGGGGGAGAAAAAGGACTCTACATTTTTAAACACTTGTCAAAGAAATGTACTGTACAATCCCTTTATAGAGATGGTAATGTGCGAAAAGATACAGAACATAAAAATAAATGACATACACAAAAAACAACACGGAAACAAGTCTGCCACAAAACACTTTCGACCCGATTCTTGTGGGGTGTCTGCTTTAAAGAATAGACTTGGTATAGACTCACCGTCTATGTTTCATTTGTTTAAACAAAATCTAGTCGTATAGGGGATATATACTTAATCCACTCTTTCCATAATACTGCAAATAACTGAGACTTAAGTCTTAGGGCATAGGTTAACTTCTCCATTGAGAAAATTTCATGTACTATTTCTACCCAGTTTTCCTGAGTTGGCACGCTTGGATGGAGCCACTGTCTTGTAATTGCTTTCTTACTTGCAATTGTTAAGATTCTAAACAGGTATTTATTTGGAAAATCGCTAGAAATCAGTCCCAGGTACATCACTTCAAAACAAAAGGGAATTTGAATGTTAAAGATATCCTCTAAACATTTATGTATTTCATGCCAGTACTGATTTATAGAAAGACAACTCCAAAAGATGTGAAAATGATTAGCCTTATCGGCCCCACACTGTCGCCAACATTTGGTTTTATGTATCTGTTGCTTACTCTGAGCAGGTGTGGAGAAGAACCTAACAATCCCCTTCCATGCAAACTCTCTCCAAAACAAGGAATGTGTAGTTTTCCATTGTGACTCACATATACTTTCCCACTCCTCTACTGAAAGGCTGAAGTTGCCTTCTTGCTCCCATCTCTCCTTTAAATATAATGTATCTACCAATTTGGCTTGTTGTAGCCCTCTATACAACTTTGAAATAACTTTTTTACAATCGTCAGATTGATAGGCTAACAAGAACACTTTTAATAACCCGTCTTCTTTTTTCGCTACATTTCCTATAGCATATTCTAAATAATGACGCAGTTGGAGATATCTATAAAAGTCCTGGTTCTCTAGTCCATGTCTTTCTTTAAGTATCTGAAAGCTCTGAAGCTTTCCCTTACTCATAAATGTCCAATAGGCAGTTAGGCCCTTAGTTGTCCATCTTTTAAAACTAATATCTAATTTGTTAGGGGCAAACTCTGTATCATAGGCGCACCAGCGCAACAATATCCTGGAATCTTTCAAATGACCTTTCGCTAATTTCTTCCAAATGTTCAAGGACACATTTAACCAAGGATTATCTATATTTATTAATTTATTTATCAGTACCTCATCTCCCAATGCTGCCTGGACCGGGACATCTCGGGATATAGCACCTTCTATTTCTTTCCATCTTGAGTGATATGCCGGATTACATAAACACACTAAAGGTCTAATCTGGGCAGCATAATAATAATCTTGCAAACAGGGAAGTCCCATTCCCCCCTTTTCTTTCCTTAGCTGAAGTGTTTTAAATCTAGTTCTGGGTTTTTTCCCATTCCAGATAAATCTTGAAAATAATTTATCCCATTCTAGAAACTGCTGCGATGGTATAATCACTGGTAAAGATTGAAATAAATATAGTAGTCTCGGTAGAATGGTTATCTTGATTGATTCTATTCTTGAGCTCATGCTTAGAAAGGGAATAATATTCCATCTAGAAATATCTTTTTTAATCTTTAAAATTAGAGGGGCAAAATTAATTTGGTATAATTTTGATGTATCTTTTGGTAAAAGTACTCCTAGATACTTCATTGACACCGCTTCCCAATTTAGACAAAAATTCTTAATAATGAAGCCGGGTGGCTTATAATTAAAGGTAAGGACCTGGGTTTTCTGTATATTTACTTTATAACCCGAGAAGGATCCGTATGTACCAAGGAGAGACATCAGTTCTTGAAATGACTGGGTTGGCTGCTTTAGGTATACTAAAATATCATCTGCAAACGCAGCTACCTTTTGTATTCCTGTCCCTGTTTCTATGCCTATGATTTTGTCGCTCTGCCTAATACACTGAATTAGTGGCTCTATAAACAGGGCAAATAGAGTAGGGCTAATTGGACAGCCCTGGCGTGTTCCTCGCTCTAGAGAAAACTGGTTAGAGAGATCACCATTCACCTTAATTCTCGCTACAGGTTTATCATATAGTGCTTGAATGACTTTGATAATAGATTTATGGAACCCAAATCGATTCATGACCATGAAGAGATAGTCCCACGTAACAGAATCAAATGCCTTTTCAGCGTCCAATCCCACTAAGAGAGCCTCAACATTATGCTTAGTTATGTGGTTCATAATATGTAAAGAGCGTCTAATGTTGTCTTGGGTTTGTCTTTGCCTAACAAACCCAGTCTGGTCTGGGTCAATAAGTTTAGGATAATTGTATCTAACCTTCTAGCCAAAATGGAAGTAAATAGTTTATAATCAACATTTAAAACACTGATAGGTCTAAAGTTTCCACACTCACTTTTATATTTACCTTCCTTCGGTATAACAGAAATAATTGCTTCCCTCCAAGAGGGAGGGACCGCCCACCCTTTAATATTGAATTGAAGGTAGTCAGTAACATAGGAGACAATGATTCTCTAAGAGATTTATACCATTCAGAGACAAAACCATCGGGACCTGGAGACTTATTTACTTTCAACCTAGTAATAGCGTTGTTTAATTCCTCTACCGTTATTTCTGATAACAGTCTATCATTGTCTTCTGAAGAGACTAGGGGCAAATTCAAAGAGTCAAGGACCCTTGTCGCTTGAGATTCTACATCTAATTGGTTTTGGGAGTATAATTTTTTGTAGAATGTCTCAAAAATTTTAAGAATTTTATCCAGGCCATTTTCAATTTTTTTGGTAGCTGGATTGCGAATCTTGTAGATCGAATTATCAGCCTGCTGTTTACGTAACCTATAGGCCAGGAGTTTAATAGATTTTCCCCCCACTTCATAATATCTCTGCTTGGTAAATATCATTTTTTCCGTATTTCTTGCATGTACAAATCATTTATCTCTTCCTGAGTCTTTTTAATCTCTTTTTCACATTAATATCAAGATTTCTCATGTGTTGTCTTTGTAACTTCTCCAGATATTGCTGCAGTGTATTAAGTCTCTCCTGCCTAATCTTTTGAGTAGTGAGGTAATTGCAATAATCTTTCCCCTCATCACAGCTTTACATGCATCCCAGAGCATAGGGGTGAGACCTCCCCTGTTATCATTATTTTCCAAGTAAATATTAATTTCTGTCTTCAACTGTTCTTTAAACCCATTTAAAATACTTGAGTTTAATCTCCACAATGTAGTCTTTGGTTTGCTTCTCAAGTTGAAAGTCAAATAGACAGGACTGTGATCAGAAAGATCTATTGTTCCTATCTCGCAGCACTTGACCCTGTCTCTGTCTTTACTAAAAATAAAGAAATAATCAATTCTAGAATAAACTGAATGCGGTGAAGAAAAATGGGTATAAGTACGTATAGACGGATTAAGATCCCGCCATACATCTATGACCCCCAGCTCTTTCATGATCATATTAATTTTCTTACTTACAGGTTTGGGGTGGGTTAAACCACTTCCAGAGGAATCAAGTCTATGATTCAGTCTTACATTAAAGTCTCCTCCACAAATAGTAATGCCCTGAGAATGTGTAGCCATTAAATCAAATATATGTTTATAAAAAGACCAATCCGCTCCTGGAGGAGCATATACATTTAAAAAGGTAACCAAGGAGCTCTCTAACTTTCCTGTTATGATAACATATCTACCCTCCTTGTCTGTATTAGTAGATATATGCTCAAAATGTATTTGCTTTGATATTAATATCGCTACTCTCTCTCTGTGGCCAGATTTATAAGATGATGAAAAAGCACTGAAGCCTGATCTATTTAGTTTACTATGTTCTACCTGTGATAGATGTGTCTCTTGTAAGAAGGCAATCTGAACTTTATCTTTTTTAAGTTTTGAAAAAATTTTACTTCTTTTAATTGGATTAAGTACCCCGTTTACATTGAACCTTAATATTACGTAACATTATTCTCTATTAACACAAATCTTAACCAACATCCCCTCTTGCGAGTCAGTGACTGAGCAGACTCTCCCCTCGTTTCCAAGAATGGCAGCTGAACTCTCTGAACAACATTAGAACATTGAACTATGAAAAAATAAAGAACTTTAAAGACTTCCAAAAAAGAGGTCTCTCTCCTGACCTCAAGTGAGCCAAAACAGAATGGCTCAGAGGGAAAACCTTCACTATCCAACAGGGAAGGGCCCCCTATGCTGATCACACTGGCAATACAGTTTGCGCTCATGTGTCAGTATGACAGCTATACTCCGACATTCATTAAAAAAAAAAAAATACATTGGACTAGGCGAAAACTCAAAACAACACAAAAGTAAAATACATTGGTCAATATCCTAGTTTCGCAATGAGGTCCCGCAAAAAGGAGAGGGGAAAAGCAAGAATTGTCACCTACCAGGTAATGGACCAACCTTTAAAAGAAAATAATAATAGATTTAACATAAGTAAAGCCAATGTTCTATTTACCGCCTGTAAGACTGAAGCTTTTCTTTGTAGCTTTGCTTGTCCCTGATGCGGCCTCCCTCCGCTCTCTGACCAGCCGTGCGCCAGGTGAGAGACGTTGAATTCGCTCCATCAGTGACCCGGGGCTGGATGACCGTGATGGGAATCCCCTGTCAGCTAGATCCTTCGTTGCTTCTTCCGCAGAGTTGTATACCCGGGTCGCGTCTGTGAAAAACACCCGTAGTTTGGCAGGGTAGGGGGTTTGAAACTTGATCTTCTTCTCGGTCAACATTTTCTTTGCTTCTGTGTATTCCTTGCGCTTTCTGATAACGTCAGGGGCATAATCGTGATCAATGTTCACTCTCCTCTCCTCCCAGACAAAGCCCTTCTTTCTCCACGCCGTTCTCAAAATTTCTTCCTTCAGCTTATAACTGAGAAAGTTCACCACAATTGATCTCGGCGGTGCATTTTCCGGCGGCTGTGGGGCGAGCGCGCGATGCGCTCTCTCTATCTGAAGGGATTGAGGCGATTGTAGATCGAGTTTTTCCTTCAGCATACTCTCCACAAACGCGATCATAGTTGGCGAGTTTGCCTCAGCCCCTTCTGCGACCCCGTAGATCCTGATGTTGTTCCTTCGTGAGCGGCCCTCTTGGTCCGTTATCCTTTCTTCTAACTGCGTCTGTAGTTTCAAAACTTCCGCCATTACGCTTTCGGTGTTTTGCGATCTCTCCTCCAAACTGACAATTCGTTCCTCAGCTTCTTCTACTCGGACATTGGTTTTTCGAATGTCCTCTTTTATTTCTTTTAGCTGATCAGAATTGTCTCTCCTAAAATCGCGCACCTCTTGGAAAATCATAGCCAAGCTAACGGTCTCCTCGTGCTCGTCGCCGCCTCCCCGCTCCATTACACTCTCACCCGGGCTGACGTTAGACGGCGGCCCGACGTTTTCACCCTGTACTCCTTCTTTTACTAATTTTCCTTTAGGTTTTCGCCTAGTTTGTACTTGAGCCCCTCCTTCCATACTGACGATAGTGAAAATTCCAGTTTGTATCTCGTGTTTTGGGGCTATAATCTATCACTTTGTCGGAGAGCGATCTTTCAAGCTGCCATCAGGTTGGTGACGTCACCGAAGCCCAACAGTCAGTTTTATAAGACCACATTCAAGATATTCAAACGCCCACTGCTATAATTGGCCTTTTTGCATATTATTCAAATACAGTACAATACTTACACATATTTGTTTGTAAAACACATTTAAAAACAGCCAAAGCTGACCAAAGTGCTGTAAAGAGTAGAACAAAAAATCAGAAATAAGACAAATAAAACAAGACTCAAATTTAAAACAAAACAATGTAATGAAAACTGGGTTAATGCACTGTGAATCAACATCACCTACCAGTGAATAGCTCTATTAACTAACATTGTCAAATATTAATAAATACTGTAATTAATATATTGTTCAAGCTTATTGTAAAGTGTTTCCATACTGTGTATTTGTGTCACGGTGGTGGATTGCGAGAGAGAGCACTTAACGATGAAAAATCTACTTAAACAGTTGTAATCTTCTATGAACAAAATAAACAAGATATTTACAGGCTGGCAGGCAGACAGGACAAAAAAAACACAGACATTAAAGATGAGAACCAATGATAAAACTGAATCAAACTGGAACTTAAATACACACATGAGAATTGACTAAACTAACAAGACACAGCTGATGACAAATTAGACAATTAACAAAGTAGGTCACACATGGCACAGGACAAAACAACAACAAAAGAGTCCATGTGTGACAATTTGTAATTTCTTCCTCTCATGGTGATCATTTTAGGTTGTGTGATTGTGGTTTATCAGAGGAAAGCTGTTCAGCTCTTGCTACAGTCCTGAGATCAAATTCCAGTCTGAAAGAGCTTGACATGAGCAACAATAATCTGCAGAGTTCAGGAGTCAAGAAACTCAAGAACGCTTTAGAAAATACAGAATGCACATTGGAGAACCTCAGGTGAATATAATGAACTATTGTAATGGTTTTAATTTGATCAAAATGAAAATATTATTGTAATAATCTTTAAATAAAGTCATGCTCCTTTCAGATGGTGAATTGTTTTTCATTCTTCTCTAACTAGAAGCAGAAAGCAATTAAACCTTTTTGTAGAAATATTATTTATATATCTTTCAATATAATAAACTCCTTTTTTTTTAGACTCTCAGACTGCAGTATCAGTGAAGAAGGTTATAAAGCTCTGTCTTCAGCTCTGAGATCAAACCCTTCACACCTGATAGAGCTGGATCTCACAGGAAATGATCCTGGATCATCAGGAGTGAAGGAGCTCAGTGATTTACTTCAGGATCCTAACTGTCAACTAAACACACTGAGGTGAGGCCAGTGGTGTAACTACAGGCAGTGCACACGTACTAAATTAATATTTCTAGAAATATCAATAATACACAGCATTTTCACAGCGGCATCATGTTGTGTCCTTTAGTGTTCTAGAGGTGGAGCTTTTGTCAAGAATTACTGAGGTTTCGGCTTCTAATCCAACCTTTTCTGTAGTTTTTCTTTTCTTTATTCCTTCATTGAAATCAAAGAGGTGTTCATTAGTTACGCTCGCCGTAACACATTCCAGCAATAGACCGCCTGTTATTTAAAGATATTATTTATTTATTTAAATCTATTTATTATAGATTATAGATGTTTTTTTTTTTGCTCTGCTCTCTCTGAGAAGATTCCTGCGTGTGTGTTAGACGCATGAAAAGAGAACTGTTTAATATAACATGCTCTTTCTAGTTGGTCTTAATTAAGTAGACTAGGCACAGATTTGATTATACAAATATAATGTTTTCTAGATATGAGCGCTGTGTGTATGTGCTTCATAACCGTGCAGCCCAGGATAGGGTCCGTCATGAATAAGTTACACCACTGGGTGAGACGTCATGAAGTAAATGTGCATTACTTACATTAGTATTATATTATAATATTTAGCTACAGCTGCTGTAGTTTTGATGATAAATGTCAACACGTTTAAGATGAGTCACTAGAGTGAGATTCAGTGGTTTGCGCCTCAATAATTATGATTTATTATTGTGTTATTGTGACATTTCTCATGAAAAAAATTATTCAGTGTGCCTAATTATCCTGATTGTTTAAATGTCACTGAATGCACTGTGCATTAATTTTCATTGAGATCAGATTCACAACACTGTAGATCTACTACAACAGATCTATATCACATCTGAAGATGTAGTTCTTCTTAAAATTATCAACACAGACATCAGTCAATTAAAACTAGTGAATTCTGCTGCATAATAATTGCCATTTGTCTTAAAGCATAAATAGATTGTATATATTTAAGTGTTTAAACCTGCAAAGATTTGAACTAGTTTTTTTAGGTATAAACAATGTTTGGTCATCTGTTCATTTTTTGTGATGCACACTGAATTGATTTCTTCATCTTGTATTCTGCAGGTTTTTGGGTCCTGCTGCAGATGAAGGCTGTCAGTATGTGACTGGAATCGTGGGTAAAAACCCGTTACTCCTGAAAGAGCTGAATCTGAGTGGACATAAACTAGGAGACACACGAGTGAATCAGATCTCTGCTCTACTGCAGGATAAACACTGTCAGATCAACACACTGAAGTGAGTATCTTACAGCATTTCACACGTCACACGACTCGTGATCTTACAGAAGTTTTTAATTCTCATTCATTTTAATTCTTTTTAATTCAAAAGATTTTAATTCTCATTTGAGTCCAACCCCATGCTATAAAGGCCATTTTTTCTGATATAACACATTTGATTTATTTGTTGAAAGAAGAAATTCTTGAATAAATCATAGAGCTATTTGAAACAAAAATGAAATTTCCCCATAAGTGCACAGGGATTGAGAAAATAATGTAACACACATTAGAAATAGCCAGTGTTTATTGTTTTTATCATCGTTTGCCTTTAATACTGTCACGAATGAGGGGTCTGAGGCGTGCGGATCCATTTGCAGGCTTTTATTAAATGAAGACATGGTCAAAACAGGCAAGCGTCCAACAGGGCAAACAGGAGTATAAGAGACGAGGCAAACACAAAATCCAAGAACAGGCGAAGGTCAGGTCAGGCAGCAAACAATCAGAATATCCAAAGACAGGCAGGGTCAAAACCAGGGAAACAGGAAACTAGAAACAAACCAATGGCAATCCAAACAATGAAACAGGCGAACAATGCAACCTGCAGTTGAGTGGCTTGCTGCAGTATTTATAGTCCTGGGACAGGAAGTTGTCGCAGAGGGAGTGAATGCAGATCACCCAGAGGTCAGGGCTCCCTCTGCTGGCTTGGTGACATAGCCCCCCTCCTAGGAGCGACTCCTGGCGCTCCACAAAACAAACAAAATAAAACAAAACTGGGAGCTTGGGAGGGGGTTCCGGGAGGGAGTCAGCAAACGGAGTCCAGGGCGGAAGAGACGGAGGAAGGAGCCAGGGAGAAGACGGGAGGAGTCCGGAGTGGGAGGCGATCCAGAGCCCAGCCATGAAGGTCAGTGGTGGAGCCGACGAAGGGAGGAGCCATGGAGAGGTAGCGACCATCAACTCCATGGGACCGACCGATGGCGGCGGAGCAGGTGGTCGCGGAGACTGAGGCGGAGAGCCGATGAGCCAGGGTGATGCAGAGGCGCTGGAGGTCCTAGGCGACACCGCAGGCTTTGGCGACTGATGCGGAGACGGGGGACGAGAAGGACGCGGCGGAGCCAGAGCGACAGAGGACTGAGGTGGAGCCGGGGGGAGGGAGGAGCCTGACAGAGCTGGAGGGATGGAGGGACGAGGCGAAGCTGGAGGAGTGGAATCCTGAGGCGACGGATGGTCGACGACCGACCAAGGCGGAGCCGAGAGCGATGGAGCCTGGTAGAGCTGGTGGACTGACGGAGCACGGTGGAGAGGAGGGAGCTAGGAGCCTAAGGGAAGCCGACGGGTCTACAAGCCGAGGTGGAGTCCGGGGCTCGGAGGCGGGACGATGAAGCTAGGGATCCTTCACCCACGGCGGCAATGGAGACTGGCAGACCTGTGGCGAGCTCAGGTGGAGGGCAGAGGATGAGTGCAGGGGTTGCTGGGATCCATTGACGACGTGTAGCAAGGGTGGGAGGGTGGGAAAACTGGAGGCTTTGCACGAGGCGAACAGGCGAACAATGCAACCTGCAGTTGAGTGGCTTGCTGCAGTATTTATAGTCCTGGGACAGGAAGTAGCAGCAGAGGGAGTGAATGCAGATCACCCAGAGGTCAGGGCTCCCTCTGCTGGCTTGGTGACAAATACAGCTTCAAACCTTCTCTAAGTAGATTCAAACAACTTTAGACTTCATAGACTTCAGTTAAATGTAGTCTCTAACTTCTGCTGAATGTGATCATGTTTACTGACAACAAACTAAGGATTGAAGACTAATTTGAAAACATTAACCACCAACTAGTAACACACAGAACTGAAACCTTTTCTTCTTGATTTGATCGTAAAAACACCCGACAACCTCAGTTTTTAAGCAGTGAGGTATTGTTTAATCTGAGCAGGGTGAATCCTCATAAAGTGTCTGGTCTAACTTCTCATTGGCCGACTGGTATCTTGTTTGCTGCACTAAATACATTTAATTACGTTTAAATATTTTGTATAGTTAATCTTTCTATTTTCTGTACTGTATATTTTGTGTAAGGGAGACTTGTAAAGTAAGTTGTTCTGAGGTCTAAACCTTTGAAAGTTGTAATGAGTGTTTCTTGTTGCTCTTACAGCACATCAAATACACAACCCAATATCACATCATTTTAGTGAATGATACCAAAAATACACAAACATTTCACTTTTATCAAGTGAATAAAGCTGTTTGCATTATGTTTATTAATCTGAAATTATTCATAATGTAATCATATGTAATCATAATCAAACAATGATGAATGAATGTCCAACACAACTGAACAGAACAGATCCAGACTGGACTTTATTCTGTGCAGGCATTGGTTTTTCAGTTTTACCTGTTTCTGAGAAATATTACTGTACTTCACATCTACACCCACAGAAAAAGATACAGGTTTATTTAGATCTGCAAAGTTAAATCTGTGTAGTAAAGTTGATCTCTTTCATTCACAAAAACATCTGTTTTCTGAAGATGTGAAAAAACAGTCACAAGATCACAGACAACAAATAAGTATCTAGCTTTTCATAAAAAAATAAATTCCTGATCTGCATTTTTTACGTGTAAATATTCTCCAGATTTGAAATGTAACTAGTATTCTTAAATCCTAGTTTGGTTTTAGCAATATTGTTTTCACAATTTAGCCTTATTTTATTTATTGCACTGGATGTTGTTTTCTCGTGATTAATTTAAGTCACACATGAACATAACGTGTCTGATTCATTGTCTTTTCTCTTTCTGTCTTCAGTCTGTGTGGATGCAGTATTACAGAGAAACAGAGTCTCATCCTGACTTCAGCTCTGAAATCAAACCCATCACACCTGAGAGAACTGGACCTGAGCGAGAATGAACTCAGAGACTCAGTGAAACACCTCAGTGATCTACTGATGAACACACAATTCAAGCTGGAGAAACTAAAGTTAGTATCATTATTAGTTTATTAAGAAATCAATATCAGAAATATTTTAGTGCTTATTATGATTGATTTATTTTGGCACATATTTTATTTCCAAAAATAAATGGACTCTTGTGATGTTTAATGAAAATAACTGTCCCTCAAGAAAACATCTCTTCTCTCTAAATGATGATGTGAAGGCGGGAAACCTATCAGTCACATGATCACAGCAATAACAAACAACAATTATCAGGCTTTATCAAAAAATAATTCCTCGCCAGTAATTTGCATCACAATAATAAAAAAAGTGATCACAATAATGTTGTACTTGTTGACTGTAAACTATAATCTTAAAATCTCTTGAAGTAAATTGATTTATTAATATACTTGTCTTAAATTGTTAGTTTTAAACTCTTTTTAACTAGTTTTTAATATTATTTTAAAGAGGATCTATAGTTGATCATAATTACTTTACAAATCACAAACCTTTGTTTTTGTTCTAAATATTCTCCAGATATGAAATATAACTATTATCCTCAATTCATCGCCTAGTTTTATATTATAACTGAATTATTATTTATTTACAAATATTATTTTCAGGTTTTAACAATATTTTATTTATTGCACTGGATGGTCTTTACTTGTGATTCATTTAAGTCACATATTTTTACATTTTTACTGCACTTTTATAAAAACAACAACTGAATCTGAGCTTCATGCAGAACTGACAAAGAACTGATATAAATCTGACAAAGATGTATTTTTAATGTAGCTGGCACTATTGACCAGCATTGGCAGGAAGTAGAAGAGCTTTTATGTGTTTTAGGTTCATTTTTATAAGACGTTTTTTTTTTTGTGTTTAGCAACTATAATACAGAAGATCTTGTTTGTGTTCAGACTGTGACACTTGGTAGCTAATAGGCAGTCAATAATTGAGTGAAACTGCTTCTATAATAATAATAATAAGAAGAAGAAGAACAAAAACTCAGTAAATAAATAATAATTTGTTCCCACATAAGGTTTTTGGCAAATGTACTGAAATTGAACTAATCCAAAGTAGTGTAAATTAATTTAAATAAAATTGTAAACCAGCTAAATTGTTGACCCAACTAAGCAATTTTAATTAAAATATAAATATTTACATAACTGAATTAAAAGATAAAATATAAATATTTTCTTCAAAAGTAAACATCTAAATAATTGTAATGAATTAATGTTTTGATAGTATGGTATTTACTTCTGTATTCATTCACACATTGGACTCTATTATACACCCGGTGCAATGCGGCAAGTGTCTTTGTTAGTTTCAGTCCAACACAGTCCTCATCTTCTCCATCCAGCAGCACCTTGTTTAACTAGTGAATGCATTTATAACCATTCGTGCGCGCTCATGAGTGTGCTAGCCTACAAAAAGAAGTGTGTTCAGGAGCATTGGTGGGGTGTTGATGTTTAGAGGAACTGAAGATAGACTGTGCCTTAGATCAACTCAAAACCTGGTCAACAAACAACAATTATCAGGCTTTATCAAAAATTCATTCCTAGCCAGCATTTTTTTTTATTATTTCACTCAGATATGTATCATAATGATAAAAAATGATCACAAAAATGTTGTACTTGTTGACTGTAAACTATAATCTTAAAATTTCTTAAATTGATTTATTAACATAGTTTTCTTGATAAGTAACATTTAAACTCAATTTTTACATTTTGAGTATTATTTTAAAATTAGTTCTATAGTTGATCTTCTCTAGTTCTAGTTTTTTCGTCTAAATATTCTCTAGACTTTAAATGTAACTAGTCTCCTCAAATCCTAGTTTTATTTCTGTATGATTATTTACTGACTTTGTTTTCAGATTTTAACAGTATTTTATTTATTGCACTGGATGTTGTTTTCTCGTGATTAATTTAAGTCACACATGAACATAACGTGTCTGATTCATTGTCTTTTCTCTTTCTGTCTTCAGTCTGTCTGGATGCAGTATTACAGAGAAACAGAGTCTCATCCTGACTTCAGCTCTGAAATCAAACCCATCACACCTGAGAGAACTGAACCTGAGCTGGAATGAACTCAGAGACTCAGTGAAACACCTCAGTGATCTACTGATGAACACACAATTCAAGCTGGAGAAACTAGAGTTAGTATCATTATTAGTTTATTAAGGAAATCAATATCAGAAATATTTTAGTGCTTATTATGATTGATTTATTTTGAAACATATTTTATTTCCAAAAATAAATGGACCCTTGTGATGTTTAATGAAAATAACTGTCCCTCAAGAAAACATCTCTTCTCTCGTCTGATGATGTGAAGGAGGGAAACCTATCAGTCACATGATCACAGCAATAACAAACAACAATTATCAGGCTTTATCAACAAAATTTTATAGCCAGCATTTTTATGCATCACATTAATGAATCACAATGTTGTACTTGTTGACTGTAAACTATAATCTTAAAATCTCTTGAAGTAAAATGATTTATTAATATACTTGTCTTAAATTGTTAGTTTTAAACTCTTTTTAACTCGTTTTTAATATTATTTTAAAGAGGATCTATAGTTGATCATAATTACTTTACAAATCACAAACCTTTGTTTTTGCTCTAAATATTCTCCAGATATGAAATATAACTATTATCCTCATTTCATTATTTAGTTTTATATTATAACTGAATTATTATTTATTTACAAATATTGTTTTCAGGTTTTAACAATATTTTATTTATTGCACTGGATGGTCTTTACTCGTGATTCATTTAAGTCACATATTTTTACATTTTTACTGCACTTTTATAAAAACAACAACTGAATCTGAGCTTCATGCAGAACTGACAAAGAACTGATATAAATCTGACAAAGATGTATTTTTTAATGTAGCTGGCACTATTGACCAGCATTGGCAGGAAGTAGAATAGCTTTTATGTGTTTTAGGTTCATTTTTATAAGACTGAGAGACAAATCTGTACTTAATTCAGAAATGATTGATAAATAATAGTGATATGATGCATCATTAAATAAGGTTGGAATAATAAATCAAATAGGTGAGGACCAAAGAGGACAGAAGGAAGGAGTGTGAGGGCAGTGATGAAGAATAGGTTCATGAGGAAGTCAGACATTTCTGTCCAGATTGTATGTCAGTTTGAAAGATGTGATCCATACAACAACCAGAGGTCAGGAAAGATGCCAGTGTCTGTTAGCATTACTAGACTGATCCAATCATGACTGTCCACATCTACTGACTCACTAGGGACTCACTTTCAAGATTTGAAATTCCAAGGGAAAACACAATATTGAAGTTGTTTTAATGCTTCAAAACTAAAACATGGTTTTCAGGAAGTGACATTACATCCGAATTTGTGTTTTAGATCAAATATAAATCAAATATAGCAGCACAAGAAAAAAACTGAAAGTTCATAAAGATTTTTTATGTTTTTTGAAACAGTAAGACTTTTTCACTTCTTCTCAAATAGTGAAAAGCATCTGATTGTGTGTGAAGTTTCAGAAAATTTGACAAAAAATAATTTACCCTAATGGATACAGAAAAATTATTTTACTTCTAAATCTTTAAATTCACGATTACTTCCTCTCTTTAGACTCAAAATCTTGTGATGAGTCTGAGCTCATTATTTTTGTGAAATATTCTTCTTTATGATTTTGTTTGAGATGATCTCTCTTTCTCTTTTTGTCTCTTTCTAGTCTTTATGGCTGTGACATTACAGATGTTTCTTCTTTAACTCAGTGTTTGACAAAAACAGAAACACTGCAGTTTCTAAAAGAGCTTGATCTGAGGTTTAATGAGATCGGAGACTCAAAGCAGCAGCTCATTGATGTGCTACGAGACTCAAACTGTAAACTGAGGTGAGTAAACTTCACTTTGAGATATTAAAGAGATTCATTTAACTCTGATACGTGAACAAATACACACTTTCAAATATCTGTGAGAAGAGTTTATCAAAGTATCATGAAGCTTTATCTCAAAGGGTTTGTGTCAGAATGAAATAAAAAGTTGATGAGATGTTTAACACAAAGGAGGAAAGAGAACAGAAGCACACTGTCACACTTTATACAGCAGCAGCTGCTTTATTAATGATATCAGTAATAGTGAATCATTACAGTTTGAAATAGATTTGATCAGATTGTAGGAAAAGCAGGTCAAATCAGAGCAGATTCAGCTTCGGCTCACAGTCGTCCAGCATCACATGATCAATGTCTCTGTCTCTTGTGTGTTTTTACTTTGACAAGCAACACGTCACTTTACTTTACACTTACTTCATGTAAGAGATAATGTTCATCCAGACACTTATCACAGAATAAACCTGACAGTTGAAGTATATTTTTACATTTTAATTTAAATTAAAATAAGTTCCTAACAAACGGCTGTGAAACTGGAAGTTTAGTTTGTGTTTCTCTTTATATTCACTCGATAGAGATTGAATTCAAGCTCTAAATGTTTTTATTTAAAACACAAATACTGTTTTATAAATACATATTCTATCTGGTATAGACGGTAATTATTTTTTTATGATTACAGGATTTTACGTTTTACTTAAATTGAAATATAATAACTAATTTGTACTTTGTTCTACTTAACTCTGATTATCTTCTCTTTTGTTCCACTTTACAGAGTTTAGAGATCCATCACCAGAAGTATATAGAAGAAGATAGAGTTTAATCACAAGAAATATCTTTAGTCTTCAATTGAAGATAAATGCTGTATATCACAGTTTGAGCTCATCTTGAGAGGAGCAGTAAACATCAGATGAAGATCCACAGAAGAGCTTCACTACTGTGTCTATGAGGAGAAATAAATGTGTGATTAAATGTGTAAATATGATTCATACAGGTGAAGAGACTCAGACTTTACAATCAAATAATGCAGCTTGTGTGTTAGAAACATGATATTGAATCATTAATATTGATTTAATATTTAACCTAATGATCATGTTGTTTAATTTAACCTTTGAGATGAGTCTGTCTGTCTCTTTAGTATAACCCATCATGTTAAGTGTGCGCAGCACTTTATCAAAATATATAAAGCAAATTAAAATGTGTGAAATAAATGTTACTTAAAATATTTACCCGATCTCTCTTACATTTTATACATATCGTTATTGTATTTAAATGTATATTAAGTTAGCTTTGTGTCTGTTTTTTTATCACAATCTTTACAACAAACAAAACACAATGTAATTGAAAGGATTGTATAGTTTTGAGATGAATTGATTAAAACAGGAGTTTTCACACACAGTGAGTTTGTGCTGAACTGACCGCTTCAGTGTTTAGAAACTGTGTGCCTTTTACTTGATGTTTGATTAACAATTTTAAGAAGTTTTTTTCCTGAATTTTTCCCCTATAGAAGTACAAATATTACAAATACATTTCTAAATTTTAGATTTCAAAATAAAAAAGTGTTTTGCTATTGTAGATTTTTTTACATTTTTACTATTTTGCAAATGTGAACATTTTTTTAATTAATCAAAAAAGGTGTAGGGCACTGTATAAATACATGAGTGATCAAATGACATTTCCTCAATAATACAGGCAGGTCTTTTCAGTTTTACATAGATTGAAATTAAATGTATTAACGTAACAATCACTTTAAGTATTGTCAAGTTACTTAGGATTTGTAGTCTCAATGTCTGCCTCAACTGCCTCAAAAAAAGGCTTCAATCATCGTTGGAAGGCGCATGGATTATCTCAAAGTAGGAGATTCATCATCACTGAAGCAATTCATTGAAATTTTTTTCTGATACAATTCAATCTTCATTTGCTCTCAGATGATTATACAAGCTTGTATGATCAATTGGAAAAAAAATATGGCGACACATTTTTATAGAATACAAAGTGACATAAAACAAGGAAAAACGAATCACCTAATAGAAATAATCAAATTGAAATGAAATATTATTTAGACATCAGGGATTAAATATGGTATGGTTATAGATGGTCATAGAGATGGTATATAGTAAATCAGAAGCAAAGTCATAGTTAATAATAGTATGATAATGCTGTATTACTGTATTCTGGAGGTAGTCGTGCTCCAGGACAGTAGCTGGCGGTATTTCACCCGGATATTAACACGACAGAGAAGAAGACGATCACAAACCGAAAGTGTTTTAAAGACTTCTGGAGACTTTCCCTACAGATCAACATCTTCACAACTACTCCGAGTAAGTCCGGCTGCACTTAAAAGTGTTGCTACTTAAGGAATAGTTTGCTTCAGTCCAAGTAAAAAATAACATGACTCCATTAAGAGTAAAAAGTAGTTTGATATCTGCTCGAGTTACTGCGTTACAAAGCACTTTAGTGTTATTTATCTGTTTTACCCAAAATGAGACGATTACGGAGCAGAAGTTATCTTATAAATGATATTTGACGCTATTAATCAAACTTACTATCAGCAGAGAGTCTTATTGATTGTAGTGGCTTAAAATCCCACTGAAAGTGTAGTTTGTTATAATAACACAGGTGGAGAAAAAAAGTTATTGTTATTGAAAAAATGTTAACCCATACATAGGCTTGAGAATCCAAAGTCTGTTTCAATTATGGATTAAGATGTTTAAGGCCGGGAATAATCTCATTGTTATAAAACTGGATATTTGATTCCTTTGAGCAAGGTTTAATGTGACTGTAAACCACTCAAGCACAAGATACGCTTTAAAAAAAATGATATGCTTTATTTTTGTCTTTTAATTGGCTAAGAAATGTTGCTTGACAATAACCAATCACATTTTCTGGTTTATACAAACACATGAGGCCAAATAGTTTGCATACCGTAATAAATGGGTTTTCATATTATTCATATGCTATATTTATGAGCTGAAAAATGACCCCTATTTTTTTACCTTCAGTGTCTTTGTCCGTTAGAGATTTTCTTGTTTCGTCGTCCACGTACTCACGCGTCCCAAGCAGGCACACAGATGCATCTGACTGACAGGTAAACCGTGCTTGTTTTATCAGCCAGATGCGTGTACTGCATGCTCTCTTACTTCAGTGCTGTTGTTAGTGATGATTATTACAGCAATTATTGATAAGTGCTTTTGAGGGTTTTTTGGGGGGGATTGATCGATTGATTATATTGAATGTTTGTCTCAATCATTGCGCACTAGTTGTTTTTCTTCATCTTGTATTCCTCTGAACTCTCATGATCTGACAGGGTCATGTTCAGGACATGAGGAACATCTGATGATCTTCAGAGACACAAAGATCTCAGAGAAGAGAAGAAAGAGATGAGTCTCCCACAGAAACAGAGGTAAGACCTGAGTCTGCTTTCAGAGAAAAAACTACACTCTCTCTATTGTCGTGTCAAAGGATTCAAAAAACAAATGCTATCAATGTTTTCAGATTGTCACAGATTAAAACAGATATTTTGCTTCTGTGAATCTGTACATTTAAGCAATATAACAGAGTGATATGAAGTAATATACTCTAGATGTGCTGGAAACATGAGATCAGGGCAGACTGAGTGTTTTCTCTTCTGTGGTGACAGACACACACCGAGCAGAAAACACACATCGGTTCTTGTGTTCTTCTCACAGACAGAAAGAGTTTTAATGTCTGATGATCTGCTGTAGTTCATCATAAAGCTGTATTTCTGTGTATGTGGAGTCAGAGGTGGACAAGCCATCTGGCAGCCTGGGCGTTTTCAGGCCGGTACAACTTCTCCACCAAGAACCGGCCCATCATACAGGCACAGTGACCCATCACAAAGCATTATATAGTGATGAGGGATCTTGTTCCACCTTCCTCTCGGTCCTTCGAAACAGACAGATCAAGGCGAAACTGTGGTGCTAAAGATCTCAGGGAAAAGTAGCCCAAAAACTTTGAGGCAGTTGCCGCGAAATGTGCCTCGTTTGCAGCAATTCTGAAAGGTTCACAACAGCGTTATCGAGAACAGACTTGCTCTGCTGTGAGTGATAAGACAAAGACACAGACAGGAAGAGGAGAGATGTTTCATCAGTAAGGAGCTTGATAACAGGCTCGTATGAAGGGCAAACGGACGGATCTAACCTGTCTTAATGAGTGAAGAATAGAGCCTTTTTTAAAACAGCAAAAATTCATCCTTTGCTCTTGTTTAAACCTAGATTTAAATATGACCCCACATTTTATTTTTCTCCAACGAGATGAAATATTCTCACACCATATTTTATTTCATAAATTTGCATTATATTCAGATACTTACCTTTTAATATTAAAGAAACCGGTAGCCTACTGTAATCACTGTTTAAAATAATCCTAATTTATTAACATATTAGTAACAGAATTCACAGTTTATTGCTGAATGTCATGAAATTTGTCACATTTTTAATGAACTAATCAAAAGTTGTTAAATACACTTAAGTCTAATCGCAATATGGACCAGTATTGTATTTACAGCAACCCGTCAAAATAAAAGTCTGAAAAAAATTTGATGTTGTTACGCCCATTACTGTTTTTTTTATGCATTCAAATAATTAGACATGCTAAAAGCAGAATTTGGTAACAATAATAATAAAAAAAAATAGGGTGAGAAAAATTAAGTATTTTTATGTAGCTGAATGCTCCAGAGACACAATGATAGAAACGAAGCTTGTGTGTTCATGAAGATGCTGCTGTGACTGAAGGGATGTGAACTCTACTGTGATGGAGGACGATTTACACTTTCTTTTTTATTTATTATTGATGTACATATTATTTTTTTTAGGTTTTAAAAAATGCATTGTGTTAAAGTTTCCTTCTCTTTGTGTCATCAGTGTAAGCTCCGGCTATGTGTCCGGCTCTGTGTCTGTGAGGAGCGACTGGTCAAAAGATGAACCACCAAAGTTTAGTGAGAAGACACCACTAGCTGCTGAAAGGTATTTCATGTTTTGTGTTATATGTACTAGATCATTTCTCACTAGATACACTAGATATTTGTGATATATAACAAATGGCATAAATTCACCATAGAGCCATGAATATATCTTTTCATCCGTTTAACTACCATTTACAGCATTAAACTATTTCAAATGAGACTAAAGAGCCCCATATTACTGTGTTTTTTTACCGTTACTTGTGTCATTAGTTCTCTCCTTAAAGGATAGAAAACCTTAAATTTGTATTTAAATAAAACCTTCTCTTTAACAGCATTAACTTATAGTTGCACCGTTAAAACCGTTTCATAAAGTAGTTTTTCAAATAATAATAAATTTTTAGTTAGTCAGACTTATGTCACTGGATTTGGTTAAAATAAGTCAGACTATCTGAAATAAACCAGGCTTATTTGGTATAATATTTTAAGAAACAGGCCACTTTGTGTTTAACAATATTTTGCCTTAACCTCATTTTTTTGCATTTCTTTGGTATTCTGTGGAGGTTGCTCTGGCGAAAAGTTCAGGAAAAGACAGGAAATAGTTCCTTTCTATTCTTTATAACCTGATCCTTCTTTCAAAGTACTGATCTCAGCACAGAAAGCCTATCCTGCGTTTTTTTTAAATTTCTGTCTAAAAGTGAATTTCCTTCAGCTCTTCTCTAGCTTGATGATGCTCCTGTGACATCTGTTGTTTGTTTCTCTGCAGATATTCAGTCTCTTGTTTTAAATGCATCATGTCCTTTGTAAGCTGCTTCAAATGGCTCTTGTCTTTTAGCTGGGACATTAATAATTCTCTTTAATTCTCAGAGGGGAACATTTTGTTCGTTTTTACATGGTTGATCTGGTTGACAGGATCTGTCTGCCTTTGCAGATGCCTTTTTTTGTGGTGAAGGTAGAAAGTAGTATTTCATGAGGAGCTGGTGTAGAGGAGCAGGTCGGTCACTGAACAGCAAACAGTGTTTCAGGATTGTTCTTGATCTGTTTATACCTGTGGAGATGTTTAGAGCTCTTCTGAGGAAACACAAAGGGACTGCAGTGATCATCCCTGGTTTTACAATGTTTCTGGTTTTAGTTGGTGGATAACTTCATGCAGACCTTGCTCTGGACGGGTCTCAGTTGTGTGGCTCTTTAGTTTGCTCTCATTGATTGTCTTCTGCTGTTATTCTTAATTAATATAAATTCCTCTTGTGGGTATTATAATTTTAAAATCTGAATCTCATTGTTGCTGCTGGACGATAGAGTTTCTCATTTAATAATTAAAAATTCAGGTTTGTAGTCGGCTCAAACCCATGTACTTATGCAACTGTGATGTATTTTATCACATTTATAACTACTTCTGATATAATGGGAGATAAAGTGAATAATACTAAAGCTGTTAATCAAGGATGTGCGTTTGTGTTGAAGCTTGGCTCATTGCCACTATTCTAGAGAAGATAGAAATGAAGATGAGAGAAGATTACTGAGACTGAGGAGGATGTAGCTGAATGCTCCAGAGACACAGTGATAGAAATGATGCTTGTGTGTTACGTGAAGATGCTGCTGTGAATGAAAGAAAGCTTAAACTCTGCTGTGATGGAGGAGGATTTATATAGATTTATATTTTTTTAATGATTGTGTGAAATTTTTAAATCTCTCCCTCTCTTCTTTGTGTCATCAGTGTTAGCTCAGGCTCTTATTTGTCCAGCTCTGTGAAGAGCAACTGGTCAAAAGATGAACCACTAAAGTTTAGTGAGGAAACACCATCAGCTACTCAATACAGGTATTTCATGTTCATTTAAACACTGTTTTGTAAAAAAGGTTACCAAATAGTAATTGAATAGTAACTTTGTGTTTAATAATATACCACATTTTATTTGTTTTGCTATTTTAACAGTCTCCACTATGAGACATTTGCTTCAGACAACCTCCTAGGGATCTTCCAGGTATTAAAAAATATTTTGATAAATGTTTATTGCAATTATCTTTCTGGAAAACTTTTCTTTTTATAATCACTGATTATGTAATTTAGACCAAATATGGATGTGAATATGGTTCAGATTTGTTCATTTGTCACTGGTTTTGCTTTTGTTTGTAGGATCTTGAGAAGAAAATAATCACATTTCTAAAAAATGAGCTGGAAATGTTTAAGAAAATATTACGAAAAGAGAACAAGCAACACATTGTGGAGGATTTTAATGAGAACAGATGCAGTAACAGAGAAGCAGCTCTTGATCTCACGCTCTACTTCCTGAGAGAGATGAAGCAAGATAGAGCTGCTGATACTCTAGAAGGTAAGAGACAATGTTCGCTACTTTCAGTGCTTCATCAATCTCTTTTCTCTTCCACAATCTGTTATAAGAAAGATTCATATGCCTCTCATATTATGTGTTCATAACCTGCCCTGTCTCTTCCAATGACAGACTTCCCTTAGACTTCCACATTCTGTTTTGTACATAACAAACCCAGAGACTAAACAATATGTGTACTTTATTTCTGTGTTCAGATGAGCTGATCTTCATTCATCAGCTAAAGTGTAGCCTAAAGAAGAAGTATAAGTGTGTGTTTGAAGGAATCACAAAGCAAGGCAACTCTACACTTCTGAAGAACATCTACACAGATCTCTATATCACTCAGGGTTGTAGTGAACAGGTCAATACTGAACATGAGGTCAGACAGATTGAAGTTGCTTCCAGACGTCATGAATCACAAGACATACAGGTTGAGTGCAAAAATTTGTTTGAAGAATCTGAACAAGACGAGCAGATCAGAACTGTACTGACAAAAGGAGTCGCTGGCATCGGAAAATCAGTCACTGTGCAGAAGTTTCTTCTGGATTGGGCCGAAGGAAAAGAAAATCAAGATATCAGCTTCATATTTCCTCTTCCATTCAGAGAGATGAACTTAAAGGAGAAAGAAAAACTAAGTTTAATGGACCTTATTTCTCAGTTTTTCCCAGAGACGAAAAGACTGAAGCTTACGAGAAGAAATCAGTTCAAAGTCCTGTTCATTCTTGATGGATTGGATGAATGTCGACTTCCTCTAAACTTTAAGGATAATGAGATATTGTGTGATGTTTCATCAGCAGCCTCTCTGGATGTTCTCCTAACAAACCTCATCAAGGGAAATCTGCTTCCTTCTGCTCTCATCTGGATCACCACCAGACCAGCAGCTGCCAGTAAGATTCCTCCTGAATGTATCGAGCGGCTGACAGAGATACGAGGATTCAATGATGCACAAAAGGAGGAGTACTTCAGAAAAAGATTCACGGATCAAAATCTGGCCAACGAAATCATCAATCATGTTAAACAATCAAAGAGTCTCTTTATCATGTGCCACATCCCAGTCTTCTGCTGGATTTCAGCCACAGTTCTCCAGAACATTTTAGAAAAGAAAAGAAAGATTGTGATGAAAAAGAATCAGTCTGAAGATGCCTCCAAAACACTACAGGAGTCAAATACTGAAGACACTCCTAAAACTCTGACACAAATGTACACACACTTTCTCAGATTTCAGATCCAGCAGAGCAGAAGAAAGTATGATGGAGGACACACGCCAGATGTTTCCTGGGATAAAGATGCCATCTTTTCACTCGGGAAACTGGCATTTGATCAGCTGGAAAGAAACAACGTGGTCTTCTATGACACAGATCTGGAAGCATGTGGTATTGATGTCTATAAGGCATCAGTGTACTCAGGCATGTGTACTCAGATCTTTAAGGAGGAAACAGTGATTGTCCTTGGTACCATGTACTGCTTCGTTCACTTGAGCATTCAAGAGTTTATTGCAGCCCTTTATGCTCATCAGTTTCTAGAAATCAACAAGAAAAGTGTGTTTGATCAAGACTCAGAACAGGAAAACAAAAGTGAAATTGATTTGCTCAAGACTGCAGTGGACAAAGCTCTAGAGAGTGATAATGGACACCTGGATCTTTTTCTTCGATTCCTGCTTGGATTGTCACTTCAGTCCAATCAGAGACTCTTACAGGGTCTGTTGACGCAGAAAAATAGAAATGACCGGAGCAAAAAGGAAATAGTTGAGTACATCAAGCAGAAATTTGAAGCTAATCTGTCTCCAGAGAGATCCATCAATCTGTTCTACTGTCTGAATGAACTGAACGACCAAACTCTGGTGAAAGAGATTCAGAACCACCTTAACAAAGGAAGTCTGTCATCTGCTGACCTTTCACCTGCCCAGTGGTCTGCTTTGGTCTTTGTGTTGTTGACATCAGAGGAGGAGTTGGAGGAGTTTGAGCTTCAGAAATTCAAGAAATCAGATGAGTGTCTCATTAGATTATCAGCAGTCATCAAAACCTCCAAAAGAGCTCTGTAAGTAATTTCATATATTCTGTTCTCATCTTTAAACTGCATTTACCTTATTGAGTATTATTATAATTTTTCCTTTAAAAATTGCAGTCCTTTATACTCTAATATGCTATAAATGAGATATACTCTTGTAAAATCTCAATGCATAAATGATTAACCTCTAGATTCTCCACCTCAACATAATAGAGCAGTACTTTTTAAACAAATAACTCATTGCCAGTAATAGTATGCAAATATGTAATAGGTTTATTTATTCAGTTTTTATTTCAAATTGCCAGTTTGTTTTATCTGAGAAATTAAAATCAGTGTAATTATATATATATATATATATATATATATATATATATATATATATATATATATATATATATATATAAATGCAGTGTATTTCATGTAAAACAATCAGAAAAATTAAATTTCTGTATTTTTTTTATATATTTCATGTTTTTAAGTGATTTAATTTATTTCTCTTGTAGGCTAAATAATTGTGGTTTGACAGACAAAAGCTGTTCAGCTCTGGCTTCACTTCTTGGATCAGATTTCAGTCTGAAAGAGCTGAACATGAACAATAATAATCTGCGGGATTCAGGAGTGAAGCTGCTCTGCACTGGACTGAAGGATATCAATTGTAAATTAGAAATACTGAGGTAAATTTTGTGGCAATCCCTAGTTTTTGATAAAAATTCAGATCCATTTGTTAACATGGACCTTGATAATTTTCCACAACTGAGGACCAAACTGCTTCAGCTAAGTGAAATTGAAAGGCTTTTGTTCCAGCATGAACTGTACATTTCATGAACCATTTTGAACTTGTTTATTGTAGATTATTTAGATGAAAGACTTGTTGAGTTTCAATATAATTAAAAATAATGTACTCTATTTAATACTCTATTTATTTTGTATTCATTTATAATTCAATTATATTATAATTGATATGTTATAATTTTTTTATTAAATTATTTAATATCTGGGTTTTAACCTTTTCTGTAGAATAGTGTGTTTTTATAAGGACACATTCAAGATGCTGAAGTGAATGAGCACTGCTGTTATTGGCCGTTTGGCATAATATTACAATACAGTACAATACTTCTACTTATTTATTTGTATGTAAACATTTCAAAACAGTTAAAGCTGATCAGTGCTGTACAGAATAGAATAAAAAATCTGAAATAAGATAAAAAAAAAAAAAAAAAAAAAGACAATCAAATTTAAAATGCAACAATACACATTGGAGAAACTCAGGTTACTGTAATGAACTATTGTTTGGTTTTAATAATGACATTCTCTTTTTATCAAAATGTTAAAAATTATTATCAAAATTTACTATAATAATCTTTAAAAAAGGACATGATCTTGTCAGATGGGGATTTACAAGAAAACACTATTAAATCTTTTTGTAGTATTATTTATCACATAAGTTTGAATATAATAAAAACTTTTTTCTGTAGACTCTCAGACTGCAGTATCAGTGAAGAAGGTTATAAAGCTCTGTCTTCAGCTCTGAGATCAAACCCCTCCCACCTGATAGAGCTGGATCTCACAGGAAATGATCCTGGATCATCAGGAGTGAAGGAGCTCAGTGATTTACTACGGGATCCTAACTGTCAACTAAACACACTGAGGTGAGACATCGTGAAATTATATGAAATCAATTATACACTTGTGAATTACTTACATTATATATTATAATATTTAGGTGCAGCTGCTGTTGTTTTGATGATCAGTGTGAGTTGAGTTACAGGTTAATCAGATATTTTGTGTTACTAGAATTCAGTAGTTTGGTGCTTCAATAATTAACATTTATTATTGTGTTATTGTGAAAATTTCTAATGAATAAGATTCAGTGTGAGTAAATATCCTGATTGTTTAAATGTTACTGAATAAACTGTACATTAATTTCCATCAAGCTCAGATTCACAACATTGTAGATCTACTACAGCAGGTCTGTATCACGTCTGAAGCTGCAGTTCTTCTCATAATGAGCAGAATTACTGCTGTATCAACACAGACATCAGTTAAATACAACTATCAAGAGATCATCTGTTTGGTGAATTCTGCTGCAAAATAATAGTAATAGACGCATCAGATGACCAACTAAATATATCACTACGGAAGTTTAGCTGCATTCTCATCTCAAAAGATCTTGAGATTTCTTGAGCATTAGGATCTATGAGCTTTGTTTTTGCGTTTGTCTTTCTTTAAAAAATAAATAAATACATAAATAAATAGTATATATGTAATTGTTCAAGCTCTAAGATCTTAAACTAGAGCGTTTCCTTAGATTCAGTGTTTGAAAGTCTTTAAATGTTTTGTGTTGCACAATAAATTGAACTGTTTTTCGTTGTGTCTTCTGCAGGTTTTTGGGTCCTGCTGCAGATGAAGGCTGTCAGTATGTGACTGGAATCGTGGGTAAAAACCCGTTACTCCTGAGAGAACTGAATCTGAGTGGACATGAACTAGAAGACACACAAGTGAATCAGATCTCTGCTCTACTGCAGGATAAACACTGTCAGATCAACACACTGAAGTTAGTATCTTACAGCATTTCACACGTCACATGACTATTGATGGTTGCAGTAGTCTATTTTAATTCTCAGTTGAGTCCAACCTGACATTATAAAGCTTGGAGAGAGTCTGATTATATTTTTTAGAAAGAAATTTTTTATTTTCATGGGGTAATTTTAGTTTTTTTTGGGGTAAACTATTTTTTAAGGGCTTTTCACACTTAAAATTGTTAATCCTGAGTTAATCCTAGTTCCCTGTCTGTCAGTCACAACAAGTTAAGTCTTCCTTGGAGCCCTGATTTGCTCTGATTAAGAGAAAACAGCAGTAAAATTAGGCAAGTTGTTAACGCATCCCGAGCCACTCCCCATCAGACGGGTATATATACTAGACAACAGGTGCAACCTTTCGTCAGTTATTTGTTTCGGAGCAGAGTTCTTGCATTATTGCTTTCACTAGGCACGTTTGCGGGTACAAAGAGAAAGCTAGAAGAATATGCTGTTCATGTGGCATTACACAGTCAGCGGCATCCCTGTGGTCAGCCTGCAAGCACTGCCCCTGGAGGAAGCAGATTCAGCCTTGGCATTTCTGCGTCTATTAAGAGCCTTACGCATATACTTGGACCACACATGGAGCTCTTTGTCTGTTATGGAGGTCAGCAGAAAGGGAGAGGTTGGCTCACTGAATAGTGGATGCCATCACCTGGGCATACCATTTTCAATGTGAGCCGTGCCCCCTGGGCATGAGGGCTTACTCCATTTGGAGTGTAGCCTCATTCTTTGCAATGTCTGTTCTCTGGCAGACATCTGTAGAGCCAAACACCTTTGCGTGGTATTACAATTTCTGCCTTGAGTCAGTTTCTTTCCGTGTTTTGGGTAAACTGTAAGGACTGGTCCTGCTTGCTGTGCCATTCCACCTCACACAGTGATGCGAGTGCCCAGTCGTGTTCCCCAGATGATGAACCCCGGTTGAGCATCCTCCAGCAGCCCTGCAGTCAGACTTCTGCTGTCATTCATTCTTCCCCTCCCTGGCTCAGAGGACTTGGACTTGGCTCAGAGACCAATATCATACGTGTTACTGCCCCTGCCAGGGTGAGTCCATATTGTGCCGGCCCTTCGGGCAGGATGTGGCTTCCATAGCATCTTTCTCCTGAAACTGTTTCTATCTCAGGAACAACGGCTTGGCTTCTCCAGCTGCCAAGTACATTCCCTTGGTCCCCGTGGGTGCCAAGTTCAGCGAATTTGCTCTGGAGCATTGGGAAGGTTATGACCTTGCATAGCATTTGTCTGACATGCTGTTGCCTACCACCATTTGTTGCGCTGTTGGTTGCAATGGGGCTTCGATTTTGGCTTTTTATAGGTCCCCTGCCTGTCATCACAACATAACTCAGTGATGACAGACAGAGAATGCCTTGGCTACGTATGTAACCCTTGTTCCCTGATAGAGAGAACAGAGAACTTATTGATTGTACATTTTAATTTAAACAGTTTATTCAAATTATTAAATAAATGTCATGGTTGACACCCTTCTTGGGTCAATAAAGTCTTTTCTACACCTATTCTAACCTTACCAAATACTTTATTTTAACTTTTTGGTTATTTCCTTTATTATTATTAAATATAAATGGCTTAATGATAAAAATTTTAAATGTGACTTCACAAATTTACATGCTCTACTTAAACCAGACCATTGTCCTTATCTACTTCAAAAAACTTATGGTTGTACCAGTATGAAAACAATGCAACTTTGCATTGTCCTGATGCCATGTGTACTGGTGGACACCCTTATGCTTGAACATGGTGTTCGTTATGGACAGATCGTGTCTAGCACAGAATTCCAACAACAGAACACCACTCAGGTTTAGATCGGGGGGGCCGTTCTTCCCAATCACGCCCCTCCAGGTGTCACTAGCATCACCAACGTGAGCGTTGAAGTCCCCCAGCAGGACGATGGAGCACTTTCCAGCACCCCTTCCAAGGACTCCAAGAAGGCCGGGTACTCTACACTGCCATTCCGGAACCCAAGCCGTGCGTGGAGGTGAGCCCGACTATCTCTAGCTGGTATCTCTCGACCTCCTGCAACAACTCAGGCTCTTTCCCCCTCAGAGAGGTGACGTTCCATGTCCCTAAAACTAGATTCTGTGTCCAGGGGTTGGGTTGTCGAGGTCCTCGCCTTCGACTGCTGCCGAAACCACAAGGCACCGGCCCCTTACGGTCCCTCCTGCTGTGGGACAAGACCCGGCCACCAGGCGCTCGCAGGCCTGGCTCCATGGCGGGGCCCCGGCTGCGCCATACCGGGCGACGTCGCTACTCCATTATTATTATTTTTTTCCATAAGGGGTGAGGTGGACCGCTCTTTGTCTGGCTTGTCACCTAGGACCTGTTTGCCTTGGGAGACCCTACCAGGAGCATATAGCCCTGGACAACCTAGCTCCCAAGGTCATTCAGGCACTCAAACCCCTCCACCACGTTAAGGTGGCGATCCCCGGAGGGGAATCTAATTACTATGCAACCTTTTTATATTTTTATTTTATTTTATTTATTTATTATTTTTAATGAACAGATCAGTTCAGATGTTTGATGTTCAGATAGATTAAATTTATTTTAGTTTATGTACTTTATATTTTTACACCTATTCATGATGAATGTTGTTGACATTACGTGCAATAGCCTACAGTTCAGTAGCCTATGGTCAATGTAATAATTTTTATAATAAATTATAATTAATTTAGGTTAACTCTAATTAATTAATTAATTAAGTGTTTGCGGTTCCCCTTTCTAGTTATAGAATCACATTTTGTGCTGAACTCTTACAAAGCAAAACAAACACACAGTTTCAGAGAACTATTACTGTACTTCACATCTACACCCACTGAAAAAGGTTGTATTTAGATCTGCAAAGTTGAATCTGTGTAGTAAAGCTTATCAAGGTACTGAACAGAGCAAAGAGATGCACATAATCCACAGAAGAACAAAAAACATGAGATATGTTAAATTAAATGATTCACTGATTTGTTTTTTCTTTTGAAGACTAAATTGTGAAAAAGTTTTTTTTTTTTTCTCATTTCTCTCAATGTAGATTAAGAGGCTGTTATATGACAGATGAAGGTTGTTCTGCTGTGACTTCAGCTCTAAAATCAAACCCATCACACCTGAGAGAACTGGACCTGAGTGAGAATAAACTCGGAGACTCTGGAGTGAAACACCTCAGTGATCTACTGATGAACACACAATTCAAGCTGGAGAAACTAGAGTTAGTATCATTATACTCTACAGCAGTTACAGTCAGATTAAATTTCACTGTTTAGATTATTGTTTTATGTGTATTTGTGACTGTACACTCAAAAAACTATATTTTAGCTTTTTCTGTTTTCTCTTTTTCATTTTAATTATAATATAATAATAAGTTAAATTATGTAATTCTGTAACAATTTAATTGTGTTTACTCTACCTAATGTATTTAAAACTGAAATGTATTTGTGTTGAAACTACATTAATATTAGTTGTTGCTTTATTTGAGTAGTAGATTTGTAGATCCCAGCATTATCTAAAAGGAACTGAATGATTGTAAATTTAGGGATGGATGTGTTATTTTATGTGTTTTTCTGTAAAGGTAATTTTTTAATTAACTTTAATTAACTATGACACCTAATGAGTAATAGATATTCAATAATTATGACTATTATTGTTTAAAATAATAATAATAATAATAATAATAATAATAATAATAATAATAATAATAATAATAATTTAATTAAGATCTCAGTAAATAATCACTTGTTCCAACATAAGATTTAGTTTGACAAAAATTTGATGAAATCCAAGCTAGTATAAATTAATTTAGTGTAACCAAGCTCATTTGTGTTGACCCTAATGAGTAATTAAATTTTGAACTAAATGTTAAATTGGAAAAAAAAACATTTTTAGTAAAATTAAATAACTTTATGCCATATATTTATTTACACATAAACTTAACATGGATCTGATTCATTTTCTTTTCTCTTTCTGTATTCAGTCTCTGTAGATGCAGTATTACAGAGAAACAGAGTCTCATCCTGACTTCAGCTCTGATAACAAATCCATCACACCTGAGAGAACTGAACCTGAGCTTGAATCAAATAAAAAACACAGGAGTGAATCACTTATGTGACATACTGAAGGATTCACACTGTAAACTGGAGAGATTGAGGTCAGTAGCATTCACACACAAGAATAAAGTGTTTTATTCAACTGAAACTGAGTGAAGTGTCACTTCTCTTTCCCTCAATGTAGGTTAAGAGGCTGTGAAATGACAGATGAATGTTGTTCTGCTCTGACTTCAGCTCTGAAATCAAACCCATCACACCTGAGAGAACTGAACCTGAACGGGAATCAAATAGAAAACATAGGAGTGAATCACTTATTTGACATACTGAAGGATTCACACTGTAAACTTGAGAGATTGATGTCAGTGACTTTCACACATAAGAATAAAGTCTTTTAATTAAAAAGAATTAAGTGTGACGTCTCTCTTTCTCTCATTATAGGTTAAGCAGCTGTGGTTTGACAGCTGAAGGTTGTTCTGCTGTGACTTCAGCTCTGAAATCAAACCCATCACACCTGAGAGAACTGAACCTGAGTGAGAATAAACTCGGAGACTCTGGAGTGAAACACCTCAGTGATCTACTGATGAACACACAATTCAAGCTGGAGAAACTAGAGTTAGTATCAATATACTCTATAGCATTTACTGTATGACTAATAATTATTGTTTACTTTGATTAAAATCCCCATGAAATAGAAGCTGAGCTATGTTTTATTGAATATTGCAGTTCTGAAATGATCTCTCCATGCACATAATGTGTTTTCAATCAATGTCTTCTCCTGATTTTTCATCTAAATAACTTTCCTTCTCCCATACAACATAATCTCTTCTCTCCTCTGATGATGGAGCAGAAAAATCAGTCAATCACAGGAATAATAAGCCTGTCGAGTTCTAAGAATTAAACAGAGACGTAGTTCAAACAAAAGATGAGAATTTTAATGATTCACATTCTCCGGCGGCTCTGCGCCTTAAATAGACATGAAAAAAGGTAACAGTGTCTTTGGTAAGCGAAGTTCAAATCAGAAACTCAAAAGTTCATTCCTTATCTGATTGTTTCCAACACGAGTTGTAACTCAGACAGGCAGGTTAGCGGAGAAAGGCAGGATCGGAATGTTTTCAACACTGGTTGTAACTCCGGCAGGCAGGTTAGCGGAGAAAAACAGGCAGGTGAATCAGGAACCAGAACAAGTATGTAACCTCGAGATCAGCCATAGACTGAATGGTGAGTGTCTGTTTTATGCCAGTGCCGGTGAGTGACAGCAGGTGCGGGTGATCAGTACTCCGGAGATTGTGAACGTGTCCAGGTGACGGGATCGGTAGGCGTAGGAAGTGACGGCGTGACATTACCCCCCCCTCCATGAGCGTCTCCTGGCACTCGAGACCGACGGCGAGGACAACCACGCCCTCTGGGAGCTGGATGATCAGAATGAGTTCTATGGAAATCAGATGTGAGAGAAGGGTCTAATACCTCATCCTTGTCCACCCAGGATTTCTCCTCGGGACCATAGTCCTCCCAATTAACTAGGTATTGGAGCCGGCCGCACTGCCACTGGGAGTCGAGAATTTCTTTGTCCCAGTATATTGACTTGCTGGTGTCGATCTTGGGCGGAGGGGGGGGTGATCTTGTGCTCTGTGGAGAGAGGAAGGACAGGGTCAGTATAAGGTTTTAATAGTGATACGTGAAAGGTGGAGGATATGCGGTAGTGACTGGGAAGTTGTAGCTGATATGTGACTTCATTGATCTGACGGCTGATGGGAAAAGGGCCGATGTACCGGGGACTCAGCTTCCAGCAGGGCAGCCGGAGATGTATATCCTTGGTGGAAAGTCAGACGCGGTCACCTGGTTGATAGATGGCTGTGTTGAAACAACTGGCGTCTGCTTGGGTCTTGTGTCTGCCTGCTGGAGATGTACGTGCGCTGAGTCCCATACCCTCTCGCTCTCTCTGAACCAGTAATCTACCGTTGGGACTTCTGCCTGGTCACCAGTCCAAGGAAACAGAGGGGGTTGTAAACCTAGAACACATTGAAATGGTGTTAGACCTGTGGTGTTTTGACGGAGGGGATTTTGTGCGTATTCTGCCCAGGGTAGATACTGGCTCCAACTGTCTTGCTGCTGGTGACAGTAGGCCCGGAGATATTGGCTGACTTCTTGGATCTTGCGTTCAGTCTGGCCATTTAATTGAGGATGGTACCCAGAGGATAAACTGACAGAGACACCTAGAATTCGGAAGAAACCTCTCCATACCCAGGACGTGAATTGGGGACCCCGGTCGGACACTATATCTTCGGGGAGTCCGAAGTGTCTGAAAAAACATGATGGAAAAGCGCCTCAGCTGTCTCCATTGCGGTGGGAAGACCCCGGAGTGGAATTAACTTGCAGGATTTTGAAAACCGATCAATTACAACAAGGATGACCATGTAGCCATTAGAGGAAGGAAGGTCTGTGGCGAAGTCTACCACAATATGAGACCAGGGTCGATGAGGGGTAGCCGGAGTGTTAAAGGCACAAACGTTTTTGCTTCTGGGCCTCCCGGCAGAGCAGGCTCTATCTGGGTTGCCTCTTGGATCTGGCTGTCGAGAGACCATTGTATGGGCGCCAGGAAAGCTGAAGCAGGTAAGATGGTCTCTGGTGTTTCTGGTAATGGATCTGGGTTGTGTAGCTGTGAGAGAGCGTCAGCCTTGAGATTATTGTGACCCGGTTGGTAAGAGATGTTGAAGTTGAAGCGTGTAAAAAACAGAGCCCATTTAGCTTGTCGTGGGTTCAATCTCTTGGCCTCTCTCAGGTACTGTAAGTTCTTATGATCAGTGATTACTTTAAAAGGGTGTTTAGCTCCCTCTAGCCAGTGACGCCACTCCTCCAAGGCAGAGTTTAATGGCCAAGAGCTCTCTGTTACCGACATCATAGTTCTGCTCCGCCGGGGACAGTTTCCGAGGAAAGAAGGCGCATGGATGAAGTACAGGAGGCTCATCTCTCCATTGGGAAAGGACTGCACTTACTCCCAAGGTGGCAGCATCCACCTCAACGACGAAGGGCAGGTTCGGATCCGGATGGCAAAGAATGGGGGCAGAACAGAAGGCAGCTTTGAATTGGTGGAAGACGCTCTGAGCATCCGGGTTCCAACTGAGGTGCTTTGGGTGGTGACGTAGTAGTGAGGTCAAGGGTGCTGCAATCTGGCTGTAGTGGGATATGAACCGGCGATAAAAGTTGGCGAAACCTAATAACCTCTGAAGCTGTTTAATTGATCAGGGAACTGGCCAGTTTTGCACAGCCTCGACCTTCTTGGGCTCCATTTGAATGCCAGTAGACTAGATTATGTAGCCTAAGAAATGGATGGAGGGTCTGTGAAATTCACACTTCTCAGCTTTCAAGTATAGCTGATGGTCACGAAGGCGTGGAAGAACTTGTTTGACGTGGTACCGGTGTGCAGATAGACTGGGGGATCAGTACTCTGGTGATTGTGAACATGTCCAGGTGACAGGGTCGGTAGGCGTGGGAAGTGACGGCGTGACAAAGCCACAGCAATATAATTAATTGTTCATGGGCAAGATTAAATGCTGCCATACATTTTTTACACGCATTCAATCAAACATACTGTACAATAAAGAATGGAAAAAATTGTTTATTGGACTTAAAGTACTTTTAAAATTTGTTTAGATAAATTGTAATTGAGAAACTGATTTTTGTTTAAACTCAATTTTATATTTTTTGTAGTTCTATACTTGATCCTTTATCTTAGTTTACATTCTTCTGTTTTTCTTCAGTCTGTTTTACTGCAGTATTACAGAGAAACAGAGTTTCATCCTGACTTCAGCTCTGAAATCAAACCCATCACACCTGAGAGAACTGAACCTGAGTGAGAATGAAATAAAAAATACAGGAGTGAATCACTTATGTGACGTACTGAAAGATTCCCACTGTAAACTGGAGAGACTGAGGTCGGTAAAATTCACACAGAAGAATAACATGTTTTATTTAAATGAAACAGAATCAAGTATGACTACTTTCATTTCTCTCAATGTAGGTTAAGCAGCTGTGGTTTGACAGATGAAGGTTGTTCTGCTGTGACTTCAGCTCTACAATCAAACCCATCACACCTGAGAGAACTGAACCTGAGTGAGAATAAACTCGGAGACTATGGAGTGAAACACCTCAGTGATCTACTGATGAACACACAATTCAAGCTGAAGAAACTAGAGTAAGTATTATTTTACTCTATCACCGTTTAGATTATTTTAAGTGTTTTTTAAATGTTGTATTTGTGACTGTACAGGGGACTTGTAGATCCCAGCTTGATTTACAAGGATCTGAATGATTGTAAATTTAGAATAAAGTGTTTTGTATGTGCTTTTCTACAAGTTAATGTTTAATATGCAGTTATGTTGGTGTAATTGGAAGAACTGAGCATGAGTCGTACTGATCCATCTGCAGAACCTTTATTTGAAGCCATGGTTGGAAATTAATTTAATGTAAAACCAGATAAATTATGTTGACCCAACTAAGTAATTTGAATATTATATTCTAAATATGTATAATAATGTTTAATTAATGTATTTTACTGCATGACATTTGCTTATGATACATTTCTGATCTCTTTCTGTCTTCAGTCTATGTGGATGCAGTATTACAGAGAAACAGAGTCTCATCCTGACTTCAGCTCTGAAATCAAACCCATCACACCTGAGAGAACTGAACCTGAGCTGGAATAAACTCAGAGACTCTGGAGTGAAACACCTCAGTGATCTACTGATGAACACACAATTCAAGCTGGAGAAACTAAAGTTAGTATCATTATACTCTACAGCAGTTACAGTCAGATTAAGTTGATCAGTTTGTGACAAATTTACAAAGGTTGATGTAATCCAAACTACTATAAATTAACGTAAACCACCTAAATTTTGTTGATACTGCGAAGTAATTTTCAATTAAATATTTAATTTTACTAAAGAAAATTCATACAATTTAACAAGTGTAATGCATTTATGTTTTGACTATATGGCATGTATTTCTTCGCACATAAGATTTACATGATCTGATTTATTGTGTTTTGTCTTTCTGTCTTCAGTCTGTGTGGATGCAGAATAACAGAGAAACATCTCATCCTGACTTCAGCTCTGAAATCAAACCCATCACACCTGAGAGAACTGAACCTGAGCTGGAATCAAATAAAAACACAGGAGTGAATCACTTGTGTGGCGTACTGATGGATTCACACTGTAAACTGGAGAGACTGAGGTCAGTAACATTCACACATTAAAAACACTTTAACATTTAAAACCAAAACCTCTTGAGTTCACATTATGTTTGTGAAAATTATTTTTTATCGTTTTGTTTGAGATGATCTCTCTTTCTCTTTTTGTCTCTTTCTAGTCTTTATGACTGTGGCATTACAGATGTTTCTTCTTTAACTCAGTGTTTGACAAAAACAGAAACACTGCAGTTTCTAAAAGAGCTTGATCTGAGATGTAATAAGATCAGAGACTCAAAGCAGCAGCTCATTGATGTGCTACGAGACTCAAACTGTAAACTGAGGTGAGTAAACTTCACTTTGAGATATTAAAGAGATTCATTTAACTCTGATACGTGAACAAATACACACTTTCATACAAAGTATCATGAAGCTTTATCTCAAAGGGTTTGTGTCAGAATGAAATAAAAAGTTGATGAGATGTTTAACACAAAGGAGGAAAGAGAACAGAAGCACACTGTCACACTTTATACAGCAGCAGCTGCTTTATTAATGATATCAGTAATAGTGAATCATTACAGTTTGAAATAGATTTGATCAGATTGTAGGAAAAGCAGGTAAAATCAGAGCAGATTCAGCTTCGGCTCACAGTCGTCCAGCATCACATGATCAATGTCTCTGTCTCTTGTGTGTTTTTACTTTGACAAGCAACACCTCACTTTACTTTACACTTACTTCATGTAAGAGATAATGTTCATCCAGACACTTATCACAGAATAAACCTGACAGGGTGATCAGGACTAATATCTCCTGAAGAGACTTATTCTGTGATAACATCTGGCATCACAGTTATTATGTTCTTTCCTAACACATAAGAGAATAATTAGACACAAATTATTATTTGAGTTGAAGTAAACTCAAAGCTTCTGCAAGAAAATAAAATATTCTAACAAACAGCTGTGAACCTGGAAGTTTAGTTTGTGTTTCTCTTTATATTGACTAAATAGAGACACAAGCAGAATTTAAGCTCTAAATTTGTCATACTTAAAACATAAATACAGTTTTATAAATACTCAAAATCTGTTAACTGTAAATTACAAAGGTATTTAAATAATATACATGTATTTAAAAGGTGCTGCTAGATAAGTGAACTTCATGTGTATCTATACTGCTCATGTTTATAATTACGTTGTATAAAGTCTGCAACACATCTGTGACAATCTTTTGGTTACACAAGTAGCTGTGTGACAGACTCGGCCTGTTAGAAATGTGTAACAGTAGCAGCCTATTACATCTACATGATTACAGACTGTTCCATATGTTCCAACTTAGTTATATAGTAAGTACATTTTGTTTTATGCAAATACAACTGCTACTACTAAATACTTAGGTATTACTTAGGTAATAAAGTGTTAACCTAATTTGTTCTTTGTTCCACTCAACTATGATTATCTTCTCTTCTGTTCCATCTTACAGTGTAGATCAAAATCCATAACCAGAAACCTGTGATAGAGTTCAATCACAAGAAATATATGAAGGAGTTCAATCACTAAAAAATGCTGTTTTGAAGTCGACTTGAGAGGAGCACTAAACATCAAATGAAGATCCACAGAAGAGCGGCGCTACACTGTTAGACTTTTTATTGTATTTGTACTGTAACTTCCTGGCAGCCCTATGGCTACTAAGTTACTGTGTCTTTACAGCCGTTTACCTGTATATGTGTTTTACAATATGATGCCGTTACCAGAGTTTCATTTTACAGTATGATACTCTTACTGCAACTTACTTTTACAGCACAACACTAAAGTTTTGTGTCCATGTATCAACCTCTGCCTAGTGTTTGGATATTGTTTGCCAATCAACTGACCTTCGCCCCCTCTCTGTGTCTGGCAGAGCCAGATCTGTTTGCTGTTTCTTCGACCTAACCTCCATAGCACTGGGTTGTTTTAAATATTGTTTGTCAAATATTGTTTGAAAATTGCTGTTCCTGGCTTAAAATGAATGAAAAACAGATAGAAATTAAAAAGCAGACACCAAATTACTAGAGAAACCATAATAATCAAAATAAAAGCATATTAATAAGTGAAAGCATAAAATAAATATGGCAGATTGAATTATGCAGCACAGTTTTCAACTTCACATACATTTCAACTCCTTTAACAAGCATTTTAGAAAGAGTATTAAATGGTTCCCTCTTGTCCTTTTTAACTGACACAGTTAAATTCCAGGCGTTGACCTCTCGTCTGTATGTTGCATTGCGACTTAAAAGACACTTCTTAGGAGGTGGAATAATTTTCACTGAAGAAGTCCAGTAAGTTGGCGGGGCTCAGGACTCTCTCAGAATGAAAACCCTGCGCTCCGAATAAGACCCGAATATGAGTGTTAAAACTTTATTTTATTTTACTTTTTATTTTCCATTTTTATTGTCAACTGATACTACATGCATCACTATTTAATCAATTCAAAGCTGAGGGTGTATCCGAAAGCCATAAACTAGCATTGCTTTGTTATATATTATACTTTCCATGTTAATGATTAATAGACTATAATTCGCTCCACACGTGACTGTCTGTATGTCTGAATCGGCAACTGTTTTATTTGATGGTAATTTGATACGCTCTTTTATTGACGTTTTGTGGTTTTATATGGGTTTTTGACGATTTACCGTTTCCAAAGCAAAACCTGCACGACACCTCCAAACTGTACCAGTCTCGTTCCCGGAAAACCGAGGACTTGGCAACAGGGCTCGGCTCTCGGCGATGACGTCACCACGCACGCACGCACGCGCGCACGCGCAGCCAGCGTCATTCACGTTGCTTTCTTGCGTTTACAACCAAATGCATTTGGGGTCACTTGGGGTTCGGGTCATTTCTGCCTTGTTTTGGTCTGGTGCAGCGCTGTTTGTGCCTCTGCAGATTATAACAACGAGCTTGTGAGGGATATGTTTGTGATCGTATTTGTCTTATGGTTTGCCTTTGGTTTTTTGATTTGTTGACATTTTAAACCATGAGTAAATGATTTGTCAAACATACAAAGATGTGCTTGTGATCTAATTAATTAATTGCTATGAATCAGCATTTCTAACAATGTTTACATTATGCAAAAAAATATAATGGTTGCTGTTGTCATAGTGTCTATCTTTATATTGTCTGCTATTCTTGCTATATTATGTAATGCAGAATTAAATAGAAATACGTTTTACAGAGCAGTTTTATGGTCTTTCGCTAATTATTTGTGTGAGAATATTAAGTTTCTACCCACAAATGTAATTAATCTACAATAACCATGTTTCATATAAAGCACAAGACAGAAACGTTTAACAAAACCAAAATTTGAATCAATATATGAATGAAGTTAGTAGAAACTAAGAAGGGATAGCATGACTTGGTATAAAACACTTTGTGATTGAGCTACTTCATGAGATGAATAGATAGGTGAACATCTATATGTAAAATGTATTAAAACAAACACAGTTGATGAATTTATCATTAATTTTGACAGATCTGCTCCTCCTCAAGTGAAGCTCCTTTCACTGCAGTTCAACAATAAAATATCCCCATCAGTCTACAAGTGAAGACGAGCCTCAAAGCATCAGAAAAAAGAGTTTATTGAAGGACAGAGAGAACATGAGAGATCCAGAACCCTGCAGAATGAAACGCACTGAAGAACAAACAGGTTGGTGTTTATTCTTCATCCATCAACAGTGAGTCTGAAATACTTAAGAATATAACCTTCAAGCAGTTCTTAAAATTTAGTGTTTGTAGTAGAAAAAAAAACCTTGCGAATAATTGCAGTTAAACCAGTAATAACTCTAGGGACACTCTAAAGACGGTGTTCATACAGAATAATACTTTTAATGCTCAGTGTATTTGCTCCCTTTTATCACTAAACATGTTGAAACCTGCAAGTTCTGTAATTAATAAGCATAACAAAGTAGTATTTTTTTATATATACAAACCCGATTCCAAAAATTGTGGACAAATTGTGAATAAAAACTGCAACTTATTGCTCAACAGTCTTAGGTCTTCTTTGTCGCATCTTGCTATTTATGATGCGCCAAATGTTTTCTATGTGTGAAAGATCTGCCCTGCATGCCGGTCATTTCAGAACCTGGATCCTTCTTCTACGCAGCCATGATGTTGTAATCGATGCAGTATGTGGTCTGGCATTGTCGTGTTGAAATAATGCAAGTTCTTGCCTGAAAGAGACAACTTCTGGATGGGAGCATATGTTGTTCTAGAACTTGGATATACCTTTCAGGATTGATGGTGCCTTTCCAGATGTGTAAGCTGCCACAGTCCATTTTAGATGGCCCAGAGAAAACACCTTCTGGATCATGTTTAGGTATGGCTACTTGTTTGACCTATAGAGTTTTAGCTGGCAACGGCGAAAGGCACGGTGGATTGTGTTCACAGACAGTGTTTTCTGGAAGTATTCCTGAGCCCATGTTGTGATTTCCATTTCCATTTCAATGCAGTGCCATCTAAGGGCCCTAGTTTCAAGGGCATCCAGTACGGTTTTTCGGACTTGACCCTTACAAACAGAGATTGTTCCAGATTCTCTGAATCTTTGGATGATATTATGCACTGAAGATGATGATAACAATTTGTCTCTGAGAAACTCCTTTCTGATATTACTCCACAATCTTTCGCCACAGCGTTGGGGGAATTGGTGATCCTCTGCCCATCTTGACTTCTGAGAGACACTGCCGCTTTGAGAGACTCTTTTTATACCCAATCATGTTGACCTAATAAATTGCAAATTGTTCCTCCAGCATTTAACTTTTCCGGCCTCTTGTTTAAAACGTGTAGCTCTCATAAAATCCAAAATGAGCCGATATTTGGCATGACATTTCAAAATTTCAACATTTGATACGTTATCTATATTCTATTGTGAATAAAATATAGGTTTATGAGATTTGTAAATTATTGCATTTCTTTTTTATGCATAACCTGTACAGTGTCCCAACTTTTTTGGAATCGGGTTTGTGCACTAAACAAAATAATAAAGGCAACGCTTTTGTTTTTGCACTCTTCTTTTAATGAACTCAACACTGCTTAAGGTAACTTTCCTCACAAAAAAGACACATTGTCAAGCGTTAAAAGATGTTTTATTACAGATTGGCACGTTTGCACTTTGTGCAGCCCCTACACTCAGGTTCACTTTTATAACATTTCACCTCACTTTTAAATATTAAAATACGTTTATTTAATTTGCATTTCAGACCTAATGGAGAAACATCATGTCAAAAATGAAAAAATCAATGTCAAGTCACAGACTGAGGGTATCTCTTTACTGGACACAAGAGACAAGAAAAGTTATGGCTGCTCTCAGTGCGGCAAGAATTTGACATGCAAGAAGAGTCTGAAGATTCACATGAAGATCCACACGGGAACGAAACCTTACACATGTGAGCAGTGCGGGAAGAGTTTGACATGCAAGAAGAGTCTGAAGATCCACATGAGGATCCACACAGGAGAAAAACCGTACACATGTGATCAGTGCGGGAAGAGTTTCAGGCAACAAGGACACCTGAAGGACCACATGAACGTCCACAGCGTGGAGAAGCCGCACCCATGTGGTCAGTGTGGCAAGTGTTTCGCTTACAAACAGAGTCTCAAGGCTCACATGAAGATCCACACGGGAGAGAAGCCGTACACGTGCGATCAGTGCGGGAAGAGATTCAGACAGTCGTCGCACCTTAAAGAGCACATGAACAGCCACGGTGTAGAGGAGTTGTACACGTGTGACCAGTGCAGCAAAACATTTCTGTGGGCTTCGGGCCTGAAGAAGCATCTGAAAGTTCATTCGAAGGAGAAACTACATTCATATATTTTTCCTGAGAGCACTTCAGAAGTCTGTCCGTGGGAGTTAACGGAGGCCAGAGACCCTGAAGACGGATGCATAGATGAGATAGAGGAGATAATACTGTGGTAGGCAGAGCAGGTCACCGTTCATGGAGGGAAAGTGTTATATACTGAATTAGGGGTGGGGTTTAAATTAATATATCCTTGAGTATCTTTCTGACTGACAGAAAAATGTAAAAAAAAATTCTTCATCTCATCATCTTTCTTCCTATAATACATATTAAAGTGGTGTTCATAACTACAAGCACTGCTTTTTTTTACAGCGCTGACCAAAGAAACGCTGTAATGCTGCTGTTCCATAAGCGCCACCTGCTGGCAGAAAGTGAACTTGTGTTATTATTTTGTTTTATATTTGCAAGTGTTTTTTCGCTACGTAATTTACGTAGTATAATTCTACTGAGCGGAAGCCGGCCCATCCTGTTTTCACTTGAGGTTTTGAAATTATATGCAGCATTTTGTTTGGATGGTGATTAAAATTCAGTGGTTGCATCTAAATCTAAATGAGTTCTGCCAATTATACAGCAAATAAACAACACAATCATGTACAAATATCTTCATTCTCTCTTGCCTTTTGCTTAAAAATATAATTCTTACATGATTCTAACAGCTGCGAGAATCGGCCCATTTACTTGCACGTTGGAATTCAGCATCAGGTTTTGGTCGTTGAAGCTTTTTGCTGGATGCTGCTGGCCGTTCCACACTACCTGCAGTTTTGGTGCCAAGTAAAAACTTGAAAAAACTCCAACTCACCCATGTATGGTTTTATAATGATCCTAAAACATGTTAGGATGCGTTTGACTAAGGTCTAAGAACTCAACTTTGCAGGAAAGACAGATTTGAGGATCCCTGGTCAATATGAGACAACAGCTTCTGAAAAGGTCTCTTTTAGTTTGAAACTTTCCAGTTGAATGGGTTGGCCTTCTCTGGACACACTGGGCCATCACAGGACTGATTATGACTATTTGATTCATATGGACAAATCATAATGTGTAATACATTATACTGATATCTTTAGATCCATAAACTGCCACATTAAGATAATTTTATTGGCGTCTAAATCAACCATAGGACACAATAATAAAAACATTATGACCTAGATCTCCATCAAGATCTCCTTCAAACTACCCCATTCACGATGGTCTTGTTCTCCTCAATGAACCTTTCACAAGTCCACCTGGATTGAGACATACTTTATAAAGTTGCTTGAGATGGATTGTTGTATGAAGGGTTACTCCACCCCAAAATATTTTTTTTTTGTCAAAGTATTTACCCCCATGTTGTTCCAAGCCCTAAAAGCGTTTTTTTGTGGTAATTAAATACACTTTTAAAAATGAAGATAATATGTTAGTTCATATTTACAGTGTCTCAAAATCGTACAGTCGAGTACATTTAGATGATCAAGTTTATCTTAGGAAGTACTAACGAATCATTTGTGTATCAAGTACAAAATTAATGCGCGAAAATAGAGCACTTTAGTTACATTATGCAAGTGAACTTTTTTTTACCTGGGAACACTTTAGAATACTGTTCCACATTAATGAACACAAGAAGACATGAGTAATGCAATATTAGCACTCAAGTAATTACTACTAACAAGAAACTCTGAATCGTGAAATAGTAAGCAATGGTGTTTTGTTGAATGTGGTAGTGCACTCTTAGCTAATCAGGGACTTTTTTCATATCACTGTATATAGGTTCATAATTAATATAAATAAAAATATTGTATAATTAATTCTAAAGTGAAGTTCATGGTATCCTACTAGTAATGTATTACCAAATTCTTCAGAGGGAATTGCTAATTATTTGGATCAGTATTCTAGAGTGACGATTATGATTACTATGTTATATTATTGTTACCTTACACACTCAAGAATACATTCATTCCAGACACAGAAGACACTTTGATTTGAATTTACATTTATTTTATGAACCAAACATGTTAGAAGCCACACACACATAAATTTAAATAAAATAAATAAAACAATAAAAATAGCATAATATGACAATGCCAGAAAGTGCTTGAATTCTCGAGCTTCAATGACAGTTGGACGGTGACGTGAAAACGGGGCTGAGAGATTCTTCCCTCCTATTGGTTGTCGCTCATGATTAGCTGTTCATTTGTAAGTTGAGCAATTCTGAACTTTTGTCGATGACACGCCCACATTCTGTCGCCAACAGTCACTGTCGTTCTTGTCGCTTTAAGTCACCAGCTCTTCATTGAAAATGAATTGGATCTTGTTGCTCTGTCGCTGGCGGTGTGAATGGGGCTTCAATTTTAAAGCGGGAAAACTAATAAAAAATAATCATGAAACTAAACAAGACGAAATTATGTCATAACATTTCATTTTGTCTAGTTTTGGTCAACTAAAATGAAGAGACATTTTAGCATAATTACTGTTTTGTAAACCACATTTAGTCTCGATTTTATTCATCAACAATATTGCATTATAGGCTATATTTAACTATAGTCGTCACATCACCAGCAATTATATTACGTCTTTTGATAAAGTCACATGATAAAAGATCGTTGACGACGATATTTAGTACTAATTTTTTATATTACCGAACAAGAAACTTAGTAATAGTAAAAACTATTAAGTAATTGAACTCGGTCAACTGGTAGTTCACAATTAGCTAATCAACAAATACAAACACATAAGAACTACTCTATACAGATTCTTAACCAATTTGAATTATGCATAACAATTAATTCTAAAATGAATATAATGGTAACAAAATATGACTCATATATTACCAAATCCTTCTGAAGGAACTAATTACTTGGCTCAGTTTTTTTAAGTTACAAGCATCATAACTCCCTAATATTGGCTGACATCTTTGTTTGTTTTTTGAGATATATAATGGATAGTTTTGGATAGCAATGACAAGTGTTTCCACATCCTTCTAAGGAACCTACTAGTTAACTGGAATCAGTATTCCAAAGTGAAGATCGTTTTAGGCCACTGGTACTGATTCAAGTGTTACCAAATCTAGCCAAATTAATTACTAACCATTACTAAACTCTACATTTTCAATGACTTCAGTAATTAGGGAGTTATCATGACCTTCACTTTACAATACTGATCTAAATGATCATGCACCTGTATACAGTAGTTCTTAAGGAGGTATGAAAATAATAGTTACTGATTGGCTAACAGTGAAAGACCACATTTGACTAAACACTGTTACTTACTATATCATTATTCAGACTTTCTTGTTACTAGAGCGCTAATCTAGTGTTACTCGTGTTCTTGTGTAGTTATTCAATAATGAAGGGCAGGGTAACACTTTAGTATGATAACACTTAACTACGAATTGTCTCTCAATAAATTCTTCATTTGCTACTTATAATTGTTAAGTTTAGGTATTGGGTAGGATTAGGAATGTACAATAACTCATTAATATGTGCTTAATTAGCACTAATAAATGGCTAATGGTCTAGTAATATGCATGCCAATAAGAAACGAATAGGTATAACCGTGAAAAAAACGAAAAGTAAAGTGTTACCAATACATAAAGTAAATCTGAATAAAATAAGATTGGAATTTCCCCTTTTCTCCATTGGACACTTTTTTAGTACAGTTTCTCCATTGGGTACCTGAGTACAGTTTTTTGATGCTCTACCTGATTCTGCCACCTACCTCAACTTTTTAACCTTTCACCTTTCAAACCTTTTTTCCAAATAAAGAGCATGAATAGGATTTTTCAACGAACTTTAATGTGCTTCTTTGGGACTAAATCCCTCAAAAATGTTTTCACATCGATCACATTTAAGGTTTCTCTCTGGTGTGGATCATCTCATGCCTTTTCATAGTTCCTAACTGTCTGAATCTCTTGTCGCAGTGTGAACACTTGTAAGGTTTCTCTCCAGTGTGAATCATCTGGTGCCGTTTTAATTCTTTAGCTGTAATAAAAGTCTTCTCACACTCAAAGCACATGTATTCTTTCACCCCAGTGTGTATCTTCTGATGGGCTTTTAAATTATCCAGCCGTGAAAAGCTCTTTCCACACACAGAACATGAATGCGGTTTCTCCTTTGAATGAACGGTCAGATGATTCTTCAGGTTCGTAGCCCACAAAAATGCCTTTCCACAGAGATCGCATATGTGCAGCTTTTCTCGAGTGTGGATGTTCATGTGCATGGTAAGGAATCCTTGTTGTGTGAAACTCTTCCCGCACTCATCACATGTGAACAGTTTGTCTCCCGTGTGAATGTTCATGTGTTTCTTAAGGACTCTTAACTGTGCAAAACTGTTTCCACATTGATCACAAGTGAATGGTTTCTCTCCCGTATGAACAGCCTGATGCACAGTAAGGTTTCCTTTTTGTGTAAAACACATGCCACACTGATCACACGAGTAAGGTTTCTCTCCGGTGTGGATCCTCATGTGCATTTTCAGATATTCTGACCGATTGAATCCCTTGCCACAGTGTGAACACTTGTATGGTTTCTCTCCGGTGTGGGTTCTCTCGTGTGTTTTCAGATTTTCTGACTGGCTGAATCTCTTGTCGCAGTGTGAACACTTGTATGGTTTCTCTCCAGTGTGGATCCTCTGGTGCCGTCTCAGTTGTTCAGCTATAATAAAAGTCTCTTCACGCTCAATGTAATCTCTCACACCAGTGTGTATCTTCTGATGCAGTTTTAAACTTTGCAGCAGTAAAAATCTCTTTCCACAGAAAGAACATGAATGTGGTTTCTCTTCTGAATGAACTTTCAGGTGTTTCTTCAGGTACGAATCCCTCAAAAATATTCTTCCGCACTGATCGCACGTATGCGGTTTCTCTTCGGTGTGGATGGTCATGTGTCTCTTCAGTTGCGATGAATGTGTGAAACTCTTCCCGCACTGATCACATGTGAACGGTTTCACTCCGGTGTGGATGTTTATGTGTTTCTTAAGGATTCTTATTTGTGCAAAACTCTTTCCACACTGAACACATGTGAACGGTCTCTCTCCCGTATGACCGGTCAGATGCGCAGTAAGGTGTCCTTTTTGTGCAAAACTCTTCCCGCACTGATCACACGTGTATGGTTTCTCTCGGTGTGAGTTCTCACATGTGTTTTCAGGTTTTCTGACCGATTGAATCTCTTGTCGCAGTGTGAACACTTGTAAGGTTTCTCTCCAGAGTGGATCCTCTGGTGCTGTCTCAGTCGTTCCGCTGAAAAAAGTCTTCTCGCACTCAAAGCACCGTATTCTTTCACACCAGAGCGCAGCAGCTGGTCACATGTGAACGTTTCTCTTCAGCGTGGATCATCATGTGAATCTCAAGACTCTGTTTGCTCGTCAAACTCTTTCTACACTGAGTGCAGGTGAAAGATTTCTCATCGGAGTGACTCAAAGGTTTTTCTCCAGTATTCGCATGATGTTTCTCCTCCTCTTCTTCACTCGGTTCTTCAATCTTTATGTTTTCCTCAATCAGCTCTGAAATTTAAATAAAATGTGAATTTTTTTACTAAATCACAGAGAGAAACGTGAAAAGGACTAAAAGTGAAGACTGACGTAATTGAAAAGTGTTGATGACTAAATTATTCTTCTTTTATATTGGCGATAAAGAATTAAGAATAAACACCAACCTGTTTGTACTTCAGTGTGTTTCATTCTGCAGGGCTCAGAATCTCTCATGTCCTCACATGGAAAAACTCTAAATCTATAATTAAATGTAAAACTGAGAATGAAACATTCTTTTTATCCTTTAATTCTTGCAAGAAAGGTTAATCTAACACACAGATGCTCTGTAGTGAGAAAGACAGGGTGTGAATCAGTGAATCAGTGTGAATCAGTGAATCAGTCTTTATTTTACTGGGAAACATTGACTTTGACCTTCAGCTTTATCTCTTGAAAACAGTTCTGACAGGTCACAGCCATGCCACTGTTAGAGGAACGCTAACAAAAAGGTTTAGCTACGACAGAGAAATCAGTGTGAAAGTTAACTCTGCAAACACACTATAAAAATTATGAAAGAAACAAATAATCTGCTAACTGGCTTTAACAAATACTCAGTTAATATTTAACTGATCCAACAAAATCATCCCAATGCTCTGCAACTTTAGAAAAAGTACAAATATGAAGATTTTAGCTTATAAATTAACATTTGTATAATCAGTTGTACAAACACCATGGTAAAACTATGGTCAATGTAGCAAAATCATTGATAATTTGTGGTTACCATTGTTTAAGTGTAATAGCCATGTTTGTCATTTTTAAGGGAAGTTGTCCGGCTTACATAATGTTTTACAGCTACAGCAATTGTGTCTTTCATAACCTCATTTAAGGTAATAATGAATAAATGAATGAACAATGCCATGACGTGATCAGGATGTTAAAATAAAAGCCTCACCTTTCAGAGCAGACGTCTTTAAGCAATCTCGTGTCATGTTCGTCACCAGTTCCCTTAAACATTTCTGATGTGGTCTGTGTGAATTTGCAGAAAAAAAACAGTAGAAGCTCAAAACCATTACAGAAATTCAAATGGTGAAGCCATTACAATAGCTTTTAACCACCAATAGAAACCATCACATACCAGACACCATTATAGTTTACTTTAAAACAAATAAAATTCCCAATATAACCATTAAATCCATTGCATTGTTTTGGGCAGGGTTATATTGTTTTGTTTTGATGTGGTCGCTTTTGTATTTGCAGCATATGTTGGCAAGATAATGAAGACGATTTAATTTTCGATTTGTTTTTTTTTTTATTATTATTATTATTTCAGTAGCTCTGATAAGCCTCAAATCGTAATCGTTCATTAAAGCTGTATGAAGTAAATTTAATGTGTTAAAAATGTACAAGCGAGTACATAATCAATCTATTTTCCAAACTGTGTTTTACCCTGAACCACTAAGGTAAAACCAATAATAACAATATTTATAATAATACTAAGTGTTTCTTCGTACTATTTCAGACTGGTTCTTGTTATCACCGTCTTAGTAACACCTCACAACAGAGAGAAGCAGCTCAGGACACAACAGCCCTGTCGAGTTTTGTTCAACCCTAAACAAACATATCTAAAACAAGCTAATTAAAGTCCCGGGTATACTGCGTTCCGTTCCGTCTCGCGCTCACCAGTCGCGTTCCGCTTGGTATCCGTCCAGAGAACCAGACGCCACTTCTTCTTCTTCTGTGGTTGGCAAACCCGCATCCGGGTCTTACCGCCACCTACTGGGGTGGAGTGCGATGATTGATAAATAAATGATCCTGTTAATTTAAATGAACTTTCAGAAGAAAGTCATACAGTTTCTGGGCATTCTGAAGTACATTTTTAACTTAAAAAATTAATTAGTTTTTCAGCAAGCTGGTTCTTACCCCAATTTTTTTAATTTTCTATATATCTGGTCTACATTTCCCTTTTCTAAACTGTTTAACGCTAAATATATAAACGGAAAATCTGAAGAAAAGTTACACCTCTAATTAAAACTGAGATCTAATGTTTTCTTTGGTGTCTTATCCTTTGCTGTTTGTACTTTTGTCATAACACTTTTAACACTTTGTTACCCAAAGCTAGTGAAAATGTTTAGCTGTTTTATATCGTGTGTAAATGATTATTTATTTTGAGAGATGTTTCTGTGGTGGGTCAGTATTAGGTTGTAAATCGGATCATTGTCTGTAGATTAACAGTAGCTATAAATACAGGGTTTACGCTGAGATTGAGAATCGCTGATTTACACCATTTGTTAAGTAGCATGCTACGAGGTAAATTTATTTGCATTTACATTTCATTTCTGCGTCTGCTGACTAAAACATTTATATCATAACTAGGCAATGAGAGAAAATGTTATAGCCCATGTTCGATTACTAGTACTGAATGCTCTTTATTTTTAAGGTTTTTATCATTTGCGGTTTCTAGACAAACCAAAAATATATGTGTTATTCACCTTTGACAGTGTGGTTATTAGCAATACCGTCCATACATTGTATTTTATTTAGGGTTAGGGACATGTGAAAACTGAAGAAGAGGCTGTAACACTTCTGAAAGGACATTTATCAGGGGCAAGCACCGAATGTGCACCACTTGCCCACACTTTGAAACATTTTACGCAAATAACTTATGCACCGTACGCCACAAAAATCACGAGGTTTCACTTTTTCACTTTTTTTAATTGTTCAACCTTGCGTTTTTTTAAAAAATAAACGTTTAGAAAGTGTACTTGTTTGTTTTTCTCTTTTCTAGTTATGCTAATCCCGGAAGCACGTGTTCTGCTCAGCACGCCAGTCCACTCGGTGGCGGTAACGCACTACGAGCAGGTTCGTCGACCGCCGAATAAACACCAACGAAGAAGAAGCCGACGTCTTCGTCACCCGCGCGCTCCCGGCAGACTGCTTCGAGTATTTACACGACTATAAAACACAGCCGTTTAAACGACACCAAAGAGGTAATTTCTGAGCTGTTTGCGGACTCAAACGTGCACCACGACATGCGACGAGACCGGGACGGAAAGGTTTAGGATATGAGCGAATCTGTGTTTTGCGCTTTCGTTTTTGTGGTTGTTTAGATGTCTGATTGATAATGATGCCGCTACTGAATGCTCTTTATATTTAAAGGTTTTATCATTTGGTTTTATAGTTTCTGGACATGCCAAAAGATATGTTCTAGTTTCTGTAATGCCATGAATGCAGTTAAAACACTATCTCAACTGTGGTTGATGTATGTCTGACTTTATATTACTGATATATATATATATATATATATATATATATATATATATATATATATATATATATATATATATATATATATATATATATTCATTCGGTATCATTTCATAAGACAGTCATATTATGTTTTAATAGAGCAATTTTATAGTCTTTCAGTAAATATCCTCGTGCAATCAGTTTGTAATTTAACCCCAAAATGAAATTTATCTCATTAACATTTTCATGCAGTTACTTCAGGTTCATACAAGACTTCAGTCAAAAATTATGTTTTGTTGAGACAACTTATTTTTAATGTATGCCAACATGTCTTTCACTAAATGTAACGCCGTCATTTTAATCTATTAAATTTGTTCACCGAAATATAAATTTGTTTTAAATGAATGAAACATGTACAATTCATTGACCTGTATATAGATGATGAATAAGTAAACATAAATCCTTAAAATGGGAGTTAAATTAATAATGTAACTGAATTTATTTATTAATTTAAACGGATTTTATTTAACTGATGTATTTTGACAGATTAGCTCCTCCCACTGAAGTCATGATGTCAGTGAAGCTCCTCCCACATGAAGCACACCTTCAATGAAGCTCCTCCCACAACCAAAACTTAAGTGAAGCTCCTCCCATGACAACCATACCTTCAGTGAAGCTCCTCCCACAACCAACATTTCAGTGAAGCTCCTCCCACAATATCACCTTTAGTGAAGCTCCTCCCACAACCAAAATTTCAGTGGAGCTCCTCCCACAACATCACCTCCAGTGAAGCTCCTCCCACAATCTCACCTTCAGTGAAGCTCCTCCCACAACCAACATTTCAGTGAAGCTCCTCCCACAACATCACCTTCAGTGAAGCTCCTCCCACAACAAAACTTCAGTGAAGCTCCTCCCACAACATCACCTTCAGTGAAGCTCCTCCCACAACCAAAACTTCAGTGAAGCTCCTTCCACAACATCACCTCCAGTGAAGCTCCTCCTACAACAATCTCACCTTCAGTGAAGCTCCTCCCACAACCAAACTTCAGTGAAACTCCTCCTACAACAATCTCACCTTCAGTGAAGCCCCTCCCACAACCAAAATTTAGTGAAGCTCCTCCCACAACATCACCTCCAGTGAAGCTCCTCCCACAACATTACCTCCAGTGAAGCTCCTTCCACAACATCACCTCCAGTGAAGCTCCTCCTACAACAATCTCACCTTCAGTGAAGCTCCTCCCACTGCGGTTCAGTAATAAATGCTGGAATATTCCCATCAGTCTACAAGTGAAGACGAGCATCAGAGAATCAGGAAGAAGAGAAATCTGCAGAAACAGAGAGAACATGAGAGATCCAGAACCCTGCAGAATGAAACACACTGAAGAACAAACAGGTTGGTGTTTATTCTTCATCCTTCATCAGTGAGGCTGAAGAACATTAATATATACATCTTCAGGTAGTTTGTCAGATTTTGTTTTGTTGCAACAGGAATAATATATAGATCTGTGCAATAATGTAGTTGAAGTGGCAAAAAAAATAACATTTAACTTTAATTTCAGGATTGATTGAAGCCAAAAAAGAGAACGAAGAGGAGGACATACATGTCAAAATCGAAGAAAATAATTTCAGTCCCTTTCAAACTGAGCAGAAAGGTTCGCCGAAAAGAAGAGCCAAGAAATCTTTCATCTGCACTGAGTGTGGAAAGACTTTGACGTATAAATACAGTCTCGATGTTCACATGAGGATCCACACCGGAGAGAAACCCTACACGTGCTATTACTGCGAAAAGAGCTTCACGCAGTCGGCAAACCTCAAGGACCACATGAAGATCCACACCGGGGAGAAACCGCACGAATGCGATCAGTGCGGAAGAACCTTTCTGTGGATCTCAAACATGAAGAAGCACATGGCGGTTCACTCCGCGGAGAAACCGCATGCGTGCCCTTCGTGCGGCAAGAGCTTTTCGTGTCTGCGAAGTTTAAAAGTGCATCAGAGGATACACAGCGGTGTGAGGGATTACATGTGCTGCGAGTGTGAGAAGACCTTTCTGACCGCCGATAAACTGAAGCGGCACCAAAGGATCCACACCGGAGAGAAACCTTACAAGTGTTCACACTGCGGCAAGAGATTCAGCCAGCTAGAAACCCTGAAGTCCCACGACAGGATCCACACCGGAGAGAAACCCTATCACTGCGCTGCTTGCGGGAAGAGCTTCAATCGATCGTCTTCTTTACACAGGCACACGAGAAACAAGCACAACAAGATCTTCAGAGCCAGCTCTTGAAGCTCTGACCGGACATGCATCTAGACCTAAAATATCTTCTGTGTGAATCTGTCCAGACAAAGAAGCGCCATCGTCTCACGGTTCAAGAACGGGCATTTAAACCGTAACAGTTCTTACACGAATAAAAGATATTTTTATTTTAATGGTGCATTAGTAAATGCTGAAATGAACACGAACAAAGATTTATGAACGCTGTAGAAGTTCGTGTTAACTAATGAACCTCATTGTAAACATTCTCTGCTTTTTCTGGTTCTTGTGTTTTTCGGGACGCTTCTTTTCTTGATGTTCTTCATAGAATAGTTATCTCAATGCCGCATTTGTCTGTTTTTAATGCATAGTGTGTTGCTGGTTGTACGTGAAATTAACAGAATGATTAAAAGAGTAAAATGCTGAACGTCATTTGTCGATTTTGTGAAAATGAACGTGGTTTTGTTCATCTAGAAGTGTACCGTTACATCCTAAGATTGTTGATGTTTCAGTGGAAGGCTTGTAACTTTTAAGTTAATGTAAGTGTTTCCTTTTTTAAGGAAACTTTTCTTTAACTTTATTCATTTAATTTTTATTAATTTGCTTTTTATTTAGGTATAGGTCTTTTATTTCTAAAACGTGTAACAGTAGTAACCATGCATTATTATTTAGTGCATTACTATTTGTGTAACCACAGTTAAATACCGTAATTTTACCGTAATTGTTTTTTTGCTTTAATTTCTAGTAAAACGGTAGGTTAATTGTTAACGTTAATGGTTTTAATGCAAGACTATAACCTTTGCATTTGAAAAAATAGCAATGTTTTTCACGTTTATATGTACATTCCCAAATCCCAAGTTTTAAAAGTTTATTCTTTTGAAGCTTTATTTACAGTTTTTCCAAATAATGGTTTAGTTTGAAAGAGCTTAGCAGCCAGTTCTGTCTCGCATACTAATATATTCATTTAAGCGAAACCATTTAGGTTACAATTTAGGAATTTTCCATGGACTCTTCAAGATCTGAAGTCATAAATCACGGCAGCGACAGTAGCCACGCCCACCAGAGCAGAGACGACCAATCGGATCACAGCTTCATTGGGACCGCAGCACGAGACCGAGTCTGCGGGAAGAAACCGAAGAACACAGAAACATTAAGGCCTGTTTTTACCATAAATATAACTAAATATCTACTCTATACTAACAAAGAGGAATAATATTACTGGAAAATCACCTTTCAAAGTTATTATTTTTCATTACACTGCTGATAAAAACTCTTCAGTTAATCAAAATCTTTTAAGAACTTTTAGACAAAAAGCAGTATTGTATTAACTAAGCAATTTAATTACTGTTATGGTTATTATCTGATGCTATAGATGATAATATTATTGTTCATTGCCGTGGACACCAATATAGTTTGCGTTATAGTTAGTTATTGTCCATCAACGTGGACGTTAATACTGGCGTGGAGACTAATATAGTTATCGTTTGATATCTGCATGTTGTTGATGGAGATTGATATAGTTATTGTTATAGTTACCAACGCACTTTAACTCTTCAGATCTCCAAAGTGAAGTAGCGCTAGGTTTGTCGTACCTTCACACGTGTGACAGAGTCTGCTGACGTCCAGATGTTGAGTCTGGTTTCTGATGGGGTTGTTGATCACACAGCTGTAGATGTTTTTATCCTGATGTTCCACCTCCAGAGGTAGAGAGAGACTGATGCTGAGATCAGACACACTGATGCTGGACAATAAACTGTTTCCTCTGTACCAGGAGAGAGTCACGTGACTCGCGTTCACGACCGAACACAACAGTGAGCAGTTTGAGGAAGATGAAGATGATGAAGCACACTGTGAGGAGTCTCTTCTGATGACAGGAACCGGCAGGTAAGCGGCGTTCATTTCCAAAGTATCTGCATAAGCAGACGTTCCAGATTTAATGTGTCTTTTTCAAAGCCTTTAATGTAAAATAAACCAAAACACAAAAGCACCGTAACTCACTGACAGTAACACCGAATCTCTTGTACAAGGTTCTCCCGCCGCTGATGGCTGTGAGTTCGTAAACTCCAGAGTGCTCAGGTGTGATGTTTATGATGGACAGAGATCCAGTTTTTTGTTCCAGCATGAAATGTTCTTTGCCGTGATACACATATTTAACCTGCTTATGGATTTCAGCGATCAGGTTGTCTTTATTTTCAAATGTCCACAGTATCAGGTCATCTCTCTGTACTTCAGCGACACCAGTGAGCAAAGTGACAGAACCTCCCTTCATCCCTGATATGAACTCAATTTCATCGGAAAGCACACCTGGAGATCATATAAAACACCCTCTCAAGTACATGTCACTTTCGTCTTTCAGACGAACACAGGCTCCTCCTCTAATGCTTGTGGATAGCGGCCGTTATTTTGAAGCTCCTTAAATCGGATACATCCGCAAATACTGCGAGATCAAACTAATCAAGACTTATACTTACAAGTCCTCTGAAGCAGATCGATGGATTTAGGACATATGATAGCGTATATGTTAGTTTTACCTTGCAGATATATGTGATCTACAGAGCTTCAGTTAAATGGTCATTACCAAGCTTGGAAGAGCCGGGATAACTTCATATACACTTAGGATGGCTTTGGGGTGAGTCGTTTATGGCGTAATTTTCAGTTTTGGTGAAGCATCACAAAACCCAACAACACATTTTTTGGAGATATTTACGTGTTGCCTAAAACAGTAACGGCTGTCAAACTGGCCTTTTTTGGGACCATTTCATTTTAAAAAGTTAAGGCATGTGGCGTAAACCCTAATCGTTCGAGCGCTCATTGGCTGCTCGTTACGCAAACAGTCCAATCACCGAGGAGGGGCTCGCAGGAGCTATAGACGTATTTCTGAATGGGAAAGTGTCGCTCGTGTCACTGGTTTAACCCTCTTTGTTGTCGCTAAGAGTCATGGCTCGTGCTTTTATGTCTTTGTTCAGTGCAGCAACACCAAAAATGGGGTAGTACCACAATTAGTTTGGGCACTATGATATAGTTATATAGTGATATAGTATGTGGAACCATCAGCTGTCTAATTAACAGTATTTATTCACTTACTGTAACTGCCCTTTTATGCGGTCCCTGCCTTTTCTCGCGAGCGACCAGAAAGTTTTTCTGGAGGCGTGAAACAGAAACGCTTCACTGTAAGAAGACCTGTTCAGAGCAAGAACGGTAAGAGTTCACACTTACCGTTCTTGGGCTTACTGTTCAGTTTTGCGGTCCGCCGCTTTAAACGCTTGTAAGCAGCCTGGATTGGTGCAAAAAATGCTTTTCTAGATCGTTTTTTTGCCTTGTTTTTTAGCCAAAATATCTAAAACTTCTTAAATCGTGTCAAAATTACTGCCTTGTTTTCTGAAAAAAAGGTAATAAAAACGATCTTATAAAACAATCTTGTTTTGTGTTTGAAGATCATTTTTCCTTACCCCATTGGTCTTACCCTTATTTAACAATTTTTTGGATATTTTGGCTGGAAACGACAAAACATTTTTTCCAATATGGTTCCTACAGTATTATCGTGAACTCTGCATCTTTTCATTTGCAACGATTTTGAAGCCATCGTCGGTTAAGTTAGTAAGGTAAAGGGTACTTTTTCACCCGTGCTTAATTAAACACGTACTTTCGACGATGTTTTCAGTGGCTCACCTGAAGAGATGAAGGAGATCAGCACAAGAAGAAGCAAGAACATCATCCTCAGTTTTTCAGTCTGTTCTTCTCAAGTCTGCTTGCGGATGTAAGAAAGCACACCTCACACCACAGCGTGCTTCAAACACGATAAACCACAGGCGTTTGCTGGCCTCGTTTAAAGCTCAGACTCAGCAGATCAGAAATGCTCCAGAGAGAAGTGACTTTCACTAAAACGAAAGACTGGATTCATTCAAACACTGCATTTTAATCATTTGAAATTGTACTCGATCACGTGTGGTTTTAAATGAGCATGAATTAGCATTAACTAAGATGTAGAAATGCATGGTGATAAACGTTATGAAGCGACAGGGCCTCATTTATGAAGTGATTTGATCGTGGAGTGTTTGTAAAATGTCTGCTGCAGGTTTTTGGAAATGTAAGCCGTTTTTTTTGGGGCTCGCTGCTCTAAAGGAAAACAAACTTTTATGTTAGCGCCATTTATTCGGAGCTGTTTAAAAGTCAAACTCCTAATAATTGGTGATCTCACGGCCGAAAAGAGACGCGTGTGCCTTTTCTGAGCAAACATTTTCTATTAATCACACATAGGTGAAAATAAAATATATATAAATATATATAAATAATTAAATATCATAAAAATACTATATATATAATAGAATTTTCTATATCTGAATTTTTCTATTGAATTATATATATCATTAAAAATACTAATATATGTATATATATGCATATATATATATATATATATATATATATATATATATATATATATATATATATATATATATATACACACACACATAATATATAATGTTTATATCAAATTATAATATTTTTATATATATGATTTTTATAACAATGTATTACTTTTTAACCTATAAATATAATGTTTAAAATGTTGATCAAGAATAGCAGGTGTTTCTACACGAGCTGGAATAAAGGACAGCAATTATGAAATACGTAAAAATGATTTTATTACATTGTGGCGTACTCTAAATATTAGCTCAAAGTGCCATGTACAGACACAACATCACTCTTTTTTTTAACCTGTACTTCTGCATAATTATTTCCTTTTTTATAAGTATTTTTCCTGTGTTAAATAAAGTGTTCTCAGGCTCCTAAATGCACAACCGGTCTGAACTCTTCAGCTGCTCTTGTCTTCTGGACCTTTTCCTTTGGGAAGCCGGAAACGCGTCTTCTTCGAGTAAAGCAGGTTCCTGCTGAAGAGCAGCGGGATGTTTCCCAAATACAGGAAGAGCGCGAGGCTCATGCCTGGACAAAACACACCACGCTTATTATTTCCCTGCCGCAACAAAGATCGTTTCTGAGAGGAGCGAGGACTCACCGATCAGGGGCCCGAGCCAGTAGACCAGAGCGTAGGTGAAGAAGCTGTGTCCCGGACAGGTGAAGGTCATGGCCAACGCCAGCGACGGGTTCACGTACCCAGACGTGTAGTTATTTCCTGGGAGCACACACACTTCATTATTCACAGTCAACTGCATTTCAAATATACATCTTGCAATTTAATGCTTTTCTGTATGACAGCATACTCTCCCGCCAGGCAATACGAAATACTTCTAATTTGGTTTTTCTCCACCTGCGCTCCATTTTCCGGGCTGCTCTCTTTAGGGTGCGTGTGTTGTCATTATACCATGGAGTCAGATTGTTTTCTTTTATCTTTTTTAAGTGCAAAGGAGCAACTGTATCTAAAGTGCTAGAAAAAAGAGAGTGCATAGTTTCTGTTACATCATCAAGTTTTTGCATCGTATTGGATGAACTAAGGAATTGAGATAAGTCAGGAAGGTTATTTAGAAAGCTTTCTTTTGTGGTGGAAGTGATGGTTCTACCATACTTGTAATAAGGTGCAGAGTTTACAGGTTTAACTATACAGAGTTCACACAAGACTAGATAGTGATCTGAAATGTCATCACTTTGCTGCAGAACTTCAACCATTTTAACATCTATTCCATGTGACAGTATTAGATCTAGAGTATGATTTTGACAATGAGTAGGTCCAGAGACGTGTTGTCTAACCCCAATGGAGTTTAAAATGTCTAAGAAAGCTGATCCTAATGAGTCTTTTTCATTATCAACATGGATATTAAAATCGCCAACAATCGAGACTTTATCTGCGGCCAGTACTAACTCAGTTAGAAAATCAGCAAATTCTTTAATGAAATCTGTGCTGTGCCCTGGTGGCCTGTATACAGTAGCCAGTACAAACATAACAGAAGATTTATCACTAGCACATGATTCTGTAGATAATGTTATATGCAGCACCAAAACTTCAAATGAGTTATACTTAAAGCCTGCCCTCTGAGAAGTACTAAGAATATTGTTATAAATTGTAGCAACACCTCCCCCTTTACCTTTTAAAACATGGCTCATTTTTATAGAAATAATTTTGGGGGTAGATTCATTTAGAGTAATATAATCATCTGGTTTTAGCCAGGTTTCTGTCAAACAAAGCAAATCTAGGTTCTGATCATTGATCAAATCATATACATAAAGTGCTTTTGTGGAAAGTGATCTAATATTTAGCTTGAGCCAAGTTTTATCGTTTGCTTGTTTGAATTATAGGTAGTTTTAATTTGTTGGACATTAAATTATTGCTTTTGATTTGGTTTGGACGTTCTCTGTATATTCTAATTCGGGGAACAGACACAGTCTCTATAGTGTGATATCTAGGTGAAAGAGTCTCTATGTGCTGAGAAACATCTGTACATCTGTAATTTATCATGTAATATATGCATTTTAAATCCACAGTCCTGATTCAGATCTTTAATATTTGTAATGTGCAATTTTTTGTTTAATATATTTTAACATATATTTTAACTCTCATTTATTATATTCATTTCGCATCTATGATCTTTATTTATTTGAGCTTTTGAAATCGACATGTTTTCATTTAGTCACTGAACTGTGGTTTTTCACTTATTTAATACGTGCGTTTTAAATACAATAATTACATAAGAAATATACAATCATAAATATACTTTATAAATCATTTTATACATGCATTTCAAATGCTAAATCCTTAATATACGCATTTTAAATCTACAATTGTTCTAATGTAACTAATATTTTTTTATATTTCTGTTATATATCTACTTTTTAATTCAGCATGTATTTTACACGCATACGATCCTAATATATTAAATACGTTTTAAATATCTGAAAACTACAAATGTTTAATATGCATTCTCAATGCAATCTTTTCATGCACTTGACATCTACAATCTTTATTTAAAACACAAATTTATGCTTAAAAGTAAAATGTGCATAATCCTTACTGTATGCATTTAATGTATCGTTTTAAATCTACAACCTTATATTTAATATTTCAGTTACATATAGTTTTTAATCCAACATGCATTGTATGTGCACAGTCCTAACTTAATGAACGTGCATTTTAAACAATGCATGCATCTGAACGTGTGCATACTGCATTATTTAAAAGCTAAATGCATGCCTTTTCAGTTCAGACTCATCTTAAGTGCATGTGTGTTTTCTCCTTTGAAGTCACCTGCGTAGGCGATGAAGGTGAGCAGCGCGGCGAAGACGGGGACCTGCAGCAGCCGCGAGGCGTCCCTCAGGACGAGGTGGAGCAGGTGGAAGACGAGGGCCCCGAGGGCCTCGACGAGGACGCCCTGCGCCGGCGGGACCAGCAGCGACGTGCCGCACTCGGACATCATCAGGTTCTTGATCATGTGCATGTCGCTGAGCTCCATGCGCCAGTAGCAGCCGGCGACGAGCAGCGCGGCGTACGCCCCGAGCAGCTGGGCCCCGACGCCGAGGGCCACCGACGCCGCGCCCGCCTTTTAGGGATAGTTTATGCTTCAAGCGGCTAGCGTTGTTTTATATCAGAAGTGCTGCCACCCTGTGGGCGTTTCATCGCAAGTGCTAAAAATACTTTACTTAAAATAAATGTTAATCAAATATTTTAGCTAGTTAGCAGCATTTTTTTAAATTAAATAATTTTGATTCAATTACTAATATAGCTAGAACCATTCAGTAAAACGAACCACTGACTGGAGGTACAGAAAAAAAACTACAAAGATGCGAAAAAAAAAAAAATCAAAATGACAAATCTTCTCTTTTGTTTTTAAATTAGTTTAGTTTTCTTGCGTACCTAAACTACACTTTAAATCAGCGATTAAATCTTAAATCTCTTAAAATTATCTTAATATTATTATAGACCAGATTTTTAAAAACTGAAAGCAAAACCATGGCCAGTACGGGGATCGAACCCGCGACCTTGGCGTTATTAGCACCACGCTCTAACCAACTGAGCTAACCGGCCCTGGAGCCCTACCTACAAAATCAGCCTTTAAAAACAACAGGTCTAGTTTAGAGTAGTCGTCTAAGTACTAGTAGGGTGTTTTGACTTAAAATAAAACAACTGGTTTTATTCTTAGGTATCTTCAGATACACATCTGTCATCGAGTAAACGAGTTTTGTTCAAAAAACTGTACAAAAAAAAAAAAAGCTTGTTCTCCCGTCTACAACCTTATATTTAATATTTCAGTTACATATAGTTTTTAATCCAACATGCATTGTATGTGCACAGTCCTAACTTAATGAACGTGCATTTTAAACAATGCATGCATCTGAACGTGTGTGCATACTGCATTATTTAAAAGCTAAATGCATGCCTTTTCAGTTCAGACTCATCTTAAGTGCATGTGTGTTTCTCCTTTGAAGTCACCTGCGTGGCGATGAAGGTGAGCAGCGCGCGAAGACGGGACCTGCAGCAGCCGCGAGGCGTCCCTCAGGACGAGGTGGAGCAGGTGGAAGACGAGGGCCCCGAGGGCCTCGACGAGGACGCCCTGCGCCGGCGGGACCAGCAGCGACGTGCCGCACTCGGACATCATCAGGTTCTTGATCATGTGCATGTCGCTGAGCTCCATGCGCCAGTAGCAGCCGGCGACGAGCAGCGCGCGTCGCCCGAGCAGCTGGGCCCGGCGCCGAGGGCCACCGGCGCCGCGCCCGCCTCCCCCCGCAGGAGCCCCGTGAGCGTCACGGACGGGTTCCCGCTCGCGCCCCGCATCAGCGCCCCGTGCACGGCCAGAGTCGCGAAGAGCATGGTGACGGCCACGTCGGGCCCCAGGGCCCCGGCCCACTGCCCCACCTCCGCGATGGTGTCCACCTCCAGGCGGCAGGCGGCCAGCGCGAACGCTGCGGTGAACTCGGCGAGGAAGGCCCAGCGGGAGAACAGCACCGGCCGGCCGCGCTGGCCCCGACGACCGCCAGGAAGTACCCCAGCGAGGCATTGAGGGCCGACATGCTGCTGCTGCTGCTGCTCGACGGAAAGAGGGCTCCGGGCTCGGCTCCGCTGTATTTGCTCAAAGCGTGTGATAACGTGGCACTCGGACGCGCCGCGCTCTTATCAGGCCCAGAAAACACTCTGACCTCTTCAAGGCCGACTTTGGCAGAGCGCTTGTTTGCGAGGCCGGCTCTCGTTGTTTAAACTGGGCTGTCGCTGCTCGATCAAATACAGACGCGTTTTTAAACGCACAACCGTTAGTTTCTGTGTGCTTTTAATCTGCATCTATTTTTTTATTTTAACACTTTAAACACTTTAAATTTACAATTTTTATTTTTAAATGTAGTATGTGCTCTTGACATTTTGCAATGCTTATTTATTATATGCATTTTAATGCTACATTTTTAATGTGATTTAAAAAAAAAAAAATATATATATATATATATATATATATATATATATATATATATATATATATATATATAAAAATTTATAATTTCAATTTGATAAAAGTTTAAATTTACAATTTTTTATTTTAAATCTAATAATTTTAATTGAATGTATCCATTTAAAATCCTTATTCAGTATGTATTTTATCACTACACATTATCAGACGCATCTACAATTTTTAATTTAATATTTCCGTTTCAAATGCACTCTTTTTACATATGAATACATTTTAATCTGTACATTTCGGAGAGTTTGAATTTATCCTTCTTTAGTGTAAATCTTGACTTGCTCTAGATTCACTGCATCCATTTGAAATATACGGTCATTTAATACATGCATATTTCGATTTCGCATGTTGTTTTATGCGCAAAAAAATCTAAATATTGAGATAATGTACAAGATGTACTAAGACCAGTAATCTTTTATGCCTTTTAAATTAACCTTTTTTCAATATGTTATTTACAACATGTGTTTTGAATGCATTTTTTTCCCATATGCATTTAATATTTGAAATACACAGTTTTGAATGTAATTGATGCACGTGGCTGTTCGCTTTGGCTCCCTCTAGTGGCTGAGGTTGAACCGATCCTCAGTCCTTTTTTTGTGTTTCTTCCGTCTTTTGGGATCATGACAGATATAATCAAACGTTGATAATGAAGGAGGGAGCTGAGACTCACAGACTGCGGGAACATGACCAGGTTAGGCAGCTCGGCTCCTCAGGCCTCGTTGGCGCAGTAGGCAGCGCGTCAGTCTCATAATCTGAAGGTCGTGAGTTCGAGCCTCACACGGGGCACAAGTTTTGTTTTTTTTTTTTTGCTGGAGACTTCGCCATCATCGGTTCATTGAGCGGAAATCTGTGGAAAGAGAGTTTAGGGATAGTTTATGCTTCAAGCGGCTAGCGTTGTTTTATATCAGAAGTGCTGCCACCCTGTGGGCGTTTCATCGCAAGTGCTAAAAATACTTTACTTAAAATAAATGTTAATCAAATATTTTAGCTAGTTAGCAGCATTTTTTTAAATTAAATAATTTTGATTCAATTACTAATATAGCTAGAACCATTCAGTAAAACGAACCACTGACTGGAGGTACAGAAAAAAAACTACAAAGATGCGAAAAAAAAAATCAAAATGACAAATCTTCTCTTTTGTTTTTAAATTAGTTTAGTTTTCTTGCGTACCTAAACTACACTTTAAATCAGCGATTAAATCTTAAATCTCTTAAAATTATCTTAATATTATTATAGACCAGATTTTTAAAAACTGAAAGCAAAACCATGGCCAGTACGGGGATCGAACCCGCGACCTTGGCGTTATTAGCACCACGCTCTAACCAACTGAGCTAACCGGCCCTGGAGCCCTACCTACAAAATCAGCCTTTAAAAACAACAGGTCTAGTTTAGAGTAGTCGTCTAAGTACTAGTAGGGTGTTTTGACTTAAAATAAAACAACTGGTTTTATTCTTAGGTATCTTCAGATACACATCTGTCATCGAGTAAACGAGTTTTGTTCAAAAAACTGTACAAAAAAAAAAAGCTTATTCTCCCCGTCGGGGAATCGAACCCCGGTCTCCCGCGTGACAGGCGGGGATACTTACCACTATACTAACGAGGAGTGAAGGTCTCGAAGCTGTCCTACGTATTTCCTGCTGCACTTCGGTGACTGTGCTCATAACGAGGACGTCATCTGAAAAAATGAGAAAAACACAGGCTTCTAGCCTTAACAATATTCTTTAGCACAATGTTGAACTAAAATGTGCGATTTGATAAGATATTTGTTGCTGGGAAACTAAAGTTTATTTTAACCTGTTTCTTAAGTCACTGCATATCAAAAGCGTTGGTGTTTAAAATATGTTCAAAAGAAGGTGTTGCATTGGCCGGGAATCGAACCCGGGCCTCCCGCGTGGCAGGCGAGAATTCTACCACTGAACCACCAATGCTCACATAGCGATCTCTTTTGCGCGGGACCTTTTGTGTCGACGCTAGTGAGGCACGGCACTGAACGCATTGTAATTTCGCTAAGTATTTAGCATTTTTAAATCCCAAACGATACTCTCTTTTACCTCAGCGTCCCAACGGGACATACAAAGCACGACTGGTACACTAAAAACGTCCACTGACTTAAGCACAGAACTACAAATAAGCTATTAAAGCTGAAAAAGTGAAGTTTTCTTTGGACAAAAAAGTTTTAGGACTGAGGTATTTAATCAACTACTAGGTGGCGCTCCATATCAAGTATTTAATCATACTAGTAAATACGTTAAACGTATTTCAACGTATTTTTAGTAAATATGTTAAAGGGCGCTTCAAAGCTAAAAGTCTTGAAACTGACACCAGGTACAGAGCAACCAGTTCACACAAATACAAAGAAAAGTCGATTTGTATCTTGAAAAGTGGACCTTTTTGCAGAACTTGCGCTAACCTTAATAAGGAACTCGTGTTAACTGAAGAAAATCTCGTTCAAGAAGTTTGATTACCTGAGCACGGCCAAAAGAAACATCTTACAATAAACATCTATAACCATCTTATGTCCGTATAAAAGAAATCCCTTTACCTTAAATTAAGATCTATTTAGTTCAGTTACCAAACGTAAAACATACTCACCAACGAGACGGAGTTGATCGAATCGACGTCCTTCGCATCCACCCAAACGCAGATTTCGACGCCAAATTACCTAAATCACGTTCAATTTCGTTCAGGTTTGTATGCGAAATAAGAATAGGCCACTTTTTACAGAGATAATTGCCATTTCTTATCTCCGCCATTCTGAGGTGATTCCCGCCGCTGTCCTCGGAACCGTTGGTTTAGTGGCGGGAAATTTAAAATGTAAAAAAAAACAACTAAAAAAACTAACACAAAACAATCCAAATTTACTGTGTTGTATTTAACACCGTTTGCTTTTTTTGCACGTGTAAAATATACTAAAAAAATAAATACATTTCCTTACTCTTAATTCAGACCCATTTAAATCAATAATAAATGGAATGACTGACTTTTTTATATTAAAATGTATTATTGCCCAATTCAACTATGCAGTACTTTATGTTCCTGTAGTTAGTTATATATATATATAAATAAAATTTAACTGAAAATATATTGCAATATTCACACATTTGATCATGTAAAGTTACACAATATTAGGTATAAAAACAACAACACAAAAATCATATTTTGAACACAATTAAGTAAGAGTTTGAGAGTATGCAACTAACAAAAAGGTCCATAATGCCATCAACCATCAGGAAGTGGAATAGGTTTTCACTGTAAAGCAACGCAAACATAAAACAGCGATGTGAAAGAGCTCAAATATCACTGCACAACAGGAATGAGCCCATTAACTCATGACAAGGTTCAAACACACTACTAAAAAAATCCCTAGAGAGAGTTTATTCCAATCTCAAGTTTCAAGTCCTCTTTTAATGAAGAACAAGAGATGTACACAATGTTTCAATATGACTGTATTGTTCACAGAAGTTTGCAGGAATCCGGCTTTTACTTGCAAAACAAGTGGCTGAAAAGCATAAAAATAGTTATCAATTCTTACATTGTGACTTCTTGACAACTGCATTTACTTCGTAATAAACTGTTAGTTACTAAAACAACAAGAAAAGTGTTCATGTACACAAACATACACCTATCTAATCTACGCATCCTGCTTTTGGTTAACTACATCAACTGAAATGCTACTCTTCTTCGAAGTACGTCATATACACATTTCATAACATGAAAGTTTTGTCTCAGGTTAGAGGAAGTTCAATGGCAAGAACCTGCCCCTTCAGACAGAGTATAAAGGTGTTTGCTGGAATAACAACAAAGGCACAAGTGACTACAAAAATCATTCACTGCTCGCAGTTGGCGTGTATCGGTAAGGTGCTCTTCCCTTCGGGTCAAGAACAGGAGTAGGCTACACAGTTTTCAGTCGTGATTCTGGCTACAGAAAAAAAAACTAACAAAAGATCTCCAGCTGGATTTGAAATCACCATAATTGATTCTGGTGACCAATTATGGAACACACGAGGTCTAGAGAAGCCAAAGAGTAGAAGAGTTCATACGTAAAACACAGACAAAGTCCCACAAGAATCTAACGAGAGCAGGAGGACGAGGAGAACATCTAATGTCCCCCAACACCACAGGGGTCAATACAGGTTTAAAAACAGGCAAAGACCCAAATGAAATGCTCAGAGTTTTTGTTTTGGCAACACTGATATGTTGTTGACACACTTGTAAAAAAAAAAAAAAAAAAAAAAATTAACGAAAAAAACAAAAACACCTGGCACAGATTTCGAGAGTGTTCAGCAGTCCGCTGCGCTCTTGGGCACAGCTAGCGGTTGTTCTTCATAGCGTCCTTGGCCGCCAAAATCAGAGGAGTGAGACTCGAGAGAGGCTTGGCCAACTTCAGGAAGGGATGCTGAAGACGACAGCGAAAACAGTCAACGAACAAGTTCGCAGATTTCGCACTATTACTCCTTAATCGCTAGTATTTGTTGCTAACTGGTTTACCTGCAAAAGCTCTTTGCTACCACCCCTCTTCTCCACATCCATCTCCAGACAGCGACTCAGGAAGTCCCGGAAGATTGGCGACAACTTTTCAGGACTCTGCAACTCTGGAGTCCCATTGGTGGCAATCAGGTAGAGCGCCTGAGGAAAGAGTTCGGGAGTTTAGTTTCTGTAATAGCCACATCGCTAAGTTTTTGGACAACCTATGATACCAACACACCCTCAGTGGATTCTCGTTGAGGTACGGCGGCTCTCCCTCCACCATCTCGATAGCCATGATGCCCAAGGACCAGATGTCGACTTTGGGTCCATAGGCTTTGCGCGTCACGACTTCCGGAGCCATCCAATATGGCGTTCCCACCATGGTGCTCCTCTTACTCTGTTCGGGAGTGATCTGAGCACAGAATCCAAAGTCCGCTGCAAAGTAGAAGATGGAAATATATGGTTTAGAGAGATTTTTTGGTTTGTGCTGCAGCTCCGCCCATTTTTACCGTTCACTTCCACTGAATTTAATGACTTAATACTAAACTCAGACACACAAACTTTGACCCCAACATATAGAGTCTGAATCTAAAAAAAAGAGCGCTGTTCGGACCTCAGTCGCATTAGATGCCATTTTTAACACCAATGATAATCAGGATGTAAGAACTGTAGACCAGTGGGTTATAGGTTTGAGTAATTTGATGTTGATCATTTTTTTTTTTTTTAAACATAACCACACACATCTTAAAATGTAATGAGTCCAATTCATTGGACAAGTCCAAATCGTTCTTAAAAAAAAAAAAAAAAAACCAAAAACTGTTTTTACGATAAATTTAAACATTTTGTTTTTTTCACAAATAAGGCCTATTGTTTTAAATAGTGCCTAAATAAACATGGCATCTACACTGACTACAAGATTATTCTGAATTTTACTGTTGGCTAGTCTGATTCATGCTGCACGTCCAGGTTGCAACACTGTTTTAGAAGAAACATTGAGTAAACGAAAAGGGCTGCGATGAACAGCGTTGACTAAATGGTATCAGATTACATAAAAAAACTAAGAAAATATTTTCAAATAAGTACTGTTGGGTGAAAACCAAACACTTCATTCGCGTCTATTGCTGGAGCAGTTTACCTGCAGTTTCTTTATAGCTGTCAAGTCTTGCAGCTCAACTGTTCAGAATGAGCAGCTAAACCAAACATGACGCTTACTGCGTCTGCTTCTCAGAGAACCAGGCGTGAAGGCACTTTTCAAAGATTTTGCGCCTAACCACAATAAACATCTTTGTGCTGCGATCTAGCTGAACTTCACACTTCAGACCGTTTCTAGTCGAAAAGCATGCAGAAGTGAGAACGTACTGAGCTTGACAGAACCGTCCATTCCCAGTAGCACGTTGTCACTCTTGATGTCTCGATGAATGACTTGATTAGAATGAAGAAACTCCAGAGCCTGCAAACACTGTGTAAGATAACAGACAAGAGGAAGTTCATTAGTTAAGGGTAAGGCTTACTTCCTGTTAACACATACAAGGGGAGTTCAATTGTG